>NC_000082.6:79447088-79622088 GCF_000001635.26 Mus musculus
TTTAAGTTCTTTGAGAACTGTGCATAATGGCTTTTGACCATACCTCTCCCCAAATGCTTCCTGACACATCCCCTCTTCCCTAGACATCAAACTTTGTGTCTCCTATGAGCATTTGTATTTCTGCACATGCTCTGCCATTGTTTTTGGTGTTTGGGAACTGTCTAGGAAATACGGCCTTACTGGAGGAAGTGAATCATTGATGGCACACTTGGGACTTCAAAACATTTCTAGTAAGGATTCTCTCTGCTGCATGAGTATGCTTTGACTTGTGAAATCTCAGCTTCTGATCCATCATCCTTGCTCATGGCTGTCATGGTGGACCCCTTGTTCTCTGGAACCATAAGCTCAATAAGGCCTCCTTTGTATAAGCCCTTTCTTCTTTCCTGTTGATCTACTTATATCTTTACACATTTTAATTTAAAAATATTGTTATAGCTCTTTCCCTTCCATTTCCATTCACCCAGTCCCTTCCATGATTACTTTAATTACTTTGATCATTATAGTTATATATTTTTGTCTCTCTATGTGTATATGCATGAACATAAAAACACAGTATGTTGAGTATATTTTTGTTGGTTCTGCATGTACAGCTTCAAGGATGATCACTTTGTGTTGGATAGCCATTTTTTTCCATCTCAGCAGTCCTTAGATGCCTGTTGTTCTTTGATTAGGCCTAGTTCATGTGCAGTTTTCCCTGTTTTACATTTACATATCTTGAACCTGCCATTACTACAGTCTCATTTACAAAGACATTTTTATGAGGAAGTGACACACAGCAAACTTCCTACTATTCTGGCTCTTAGAATCTTTCTTCATTCCCATCCTAGATGTTTCAGGAACCATAGATGCTTTCATTGCATACCTCTATTAGCAGCTTGCATGAATTTTCTGGTACTTAGAAGCCAGACCAGGAAAGAGGTTTTCAGGTTAAACCCAACTCAGTAAATTTAGCCATGTATTCTGATTGTGTAGTGTCTTCTAGAATAGGAATTTTACCTTGAGCTTCTGAGAGATAACAAGTACAGTTGCAATAGTCTGGATTATTTTTGGAGTTACTTGGGTTCTTAACCAAGTTAATGTGAATTAATAATTCAAAAGGAGGATTCTTCTGCCAGATACTGAGGTTTCTGATAATTTATCTTTGCACACAAACTTCCCCCATGGTCCAGTTATAATTTCCTGGATTCTGTGTTTTTGTTGTTAGTATTCTTTCTTTCTTTCTTTCTTTCTTTCTTTCTTTCTTTCTTTCTTTCTTTCTTTCTTTCTTTCTTTCTTCCTTCCTTCCTTCCTTCCTTCCTTCCTTTCTTTCTTTCTTTCTTTCTTTCTTTCTTTCTTTCTTTCTTTCTTTTTCTTTTAGACAGGGTTTCTCTGTGTAGCTCTGACTGTCCTCAAACTCACTCTATAGACCATGCTGTCCTCAAACTCAGAAATCCACCTGCCTCTGCCCCCCCCCCCAAATGCTGGGATTAAAGGCATTCACTACCACTGACCAGCATTTTCTCCTTTTGTGTGTGTGTGTGTGTGTGTGCACATCTGAAGACTTGTAGACAACAAATGCACATGATAGAGAATACGTAGTTGTCTTTCAGGGTCTATGTTATCTCATTTTAAGGTGATATTTTCTTTATCTGTTTACCTGAAAATTCAATGATTTCATAATTTTTAGGATTGAATAGTATTACATTGTTTATATACATGTTCATGATCCATTAATGTGTTTAAGGACATTTAGGCTGTTTCAATTTCCTTCCTTCAGTGACTGTTGCTGAACAAGTACCTGTGGACTAGGATGGCAAGTCCATATTGACTTGCAGAATGTCTGCAAATTTTTATGTTTCCATCAACATCCAATTAATATTCTTCCCTCACAAGAGAGGCAACATTTGTTGTCAGTTCTTTTGTTAATATTACATATTCTGACTAAAATAAAATCACAGGGTTACCTTAATTATCATTTTCCTGATGTTCCAAGGTGATGAATATTTTTGAAGTGTTCTAACAATTTTATGTCACATAGGGATAACTCTTTATGTAGCCCATTTTTAGAAAGAAAATGTCTTCTGTTTCTTTGGCGTTTTTTTAGTTGTTTGAATAATATATATACCAATACTCTGTCAGATGTATAGCTAAGAAAGATCGATAAGATACATTAACAAAAATATCCAAATATTTGGAAAAGGAAGAAAGTCATATATTCAAATAACTGATGATTCAGAAATAATAGTTCAAAAGTAATAAAAAAATACTATGAGTTAAATAAGATATAGAAACATACATATGCAGCTAAAGCAGTAATAAGACAAAGATTTATAGCACTAAATTTCAACTGTCCTCACCTGCAGGTTTATTCAAAATATCTAACCAGCTTCCTGGTAATAGCATTTTAATGTGCGGCTTTTCAAAAATTTACTATGGTGGAACATTTTCTATATACTTAGAATTTATTTTAGTAAAATACAATTTTATAGTAAAAATAAGACTTGTATGGCAGAAATTACCTTTCTCTATTTTCTTGTGAACTACCATGAAATGAAACCTAACTATCATGTCGTGCATATTCAGAGTCAAACATTTTATTAGTGATCATTTAGTTTAGAAAAAGCAGAATCTGAAAGAGAAATGGAATCTCCAAAGAGCCTGACACAAGGGATCTAACAGTCTTGTATCACGTGCTGTTGATGGCCTAGGTTGACACATTGCACTGTTTGTGTTCCAGGTGGCTACACACTAAAGATGCACCCAGCTGGGAGGTATGGCCTGATTAATGTCCTTCACACATTAGGTGCAGATGGCATGACATTTATTACCTTAATTAATTTATTAGGCCTGCCATATGGGAGAAACAGCTTTCCTCTCCACTAGAATCACTTGGGAAACTGAAAGGACAACCCATTGCCATGGGATCTCATCAAATTACCAAAACTAGCTGATGATGAAAGAAATCAATGACTTGCTTAGACAGGATCATTGCACACTGGCATCTTCCCATAGTTCATACTTTGAGAAACAGATGGAATGCAGTCTGTCATGCAAGGCTATATTTCAAGTGAGAAAAATTTTACAAGAATGTGTACCAAGTGCAAATATTCTACACCCAGTATACAACAACAGTTGACCAGCAGGAAGCACTAGTTAAAGCAATGTATTACAAAAATGTTATAGAATGCTAAGAGTCAGTGAGTGGACATATGTGCAACTTTAAATGTGTATTCTATGAATGACTTGCAGAGATTCTATCCTCCTGCCAACAGGAGAAGTGATTAATTATTCTGCTCCTTACTTGTCACAGAATGAATAAGTTTCAAGTACTGGGGTAACACATTTTTAGGTCTTTTGAAACTGTATTTTGAAGTTGAAGCTCCACAAAATATCCAGAGGGCAAGCAATAAACATTTGTTGAATTAAATGATTCTCTAATCTGTCTCAAATTATGGGGAAGGCTTTCCTTTTTATTTCCTAGTTCATTAAACACACCATTTGCTTATATCTAAATGTAGTCTTCAATTGGATATGAGTATTTTTCTTTAAAACTTAATGTTCTAGGTAATATATTAATATTTATAGCAAAACTCTTCATTATTTATTAAATCATTAAATTAAATTTAGCATCAATATATCTAAGGCAAGTCTTAAGTAAGAGTTTAAGGAGCAAATTATGTAGATATAGGTATATGTATAAGAATAGGCATAGGTATAGATATAGGTAGATCCATACATATATTTTTATTGATGACTATTTTGGAATACTTTTCTATTCAAGTACACAAAATACACCCCAATTTATTATATTATCCACCCTTGTATCCCATAATCTAAACCTTTTCTTTGGACTTTTCTCAGGAAGATAAATTCATCATGGTGTCTAAGCAAAACAAACAAGTCATATTTCACCTCCCATCTGAGCATATGGAGTTTAGGCAACTCACGAACTGGATTTTGAGTGAACTGACCTTACGGGATCCTTGACAGCAGGAAAGAAAAAAAGTGCCAGGAAAAATGGAAACCTGCCAGTATGCCAGATTTGTCCCATTGGTACCAAATGGAATAAAATCTAGTACTTGTAAGTTAAAGGTAAATATATAAATTAATAGTAAATTAACTCATATCTACTTTATTTATTACACCCTAATATTGACTTCTCCCTTTTTACATGGCATATTATTAAATTTTACTCAGAAATTCAAGCCATTTAAGATGTCAGTTATCGTTGTATAAGCTGTAAAACATATCAGAAAAAAAAAACACATAAGTAAAAAAATAAGGTGTTACTCTATTGTACTACACACAAAGGCACAATGAAAACCAGTCAGAGACTAACAATACTGAAAGGGAAGCTAGGTACTGAACCATTTTTACCTATGAAATGTTATGTTTATGCTGATAATGGCAGGACATGCTATATTGTAATCAAAATAATTCTCAAAAAGTAAGAAAAGAAATATAAGAAGCCAAGGAAAGAGAAAGGTAAAATACTCCTAGATCAGAGACTGTGTGGAAGGACACTTTACATGGTTAAGAAATAAGAAACCAATCAGGCAAATGGTGGTAACGGATCACTTAATTGGCATATAATGTGAACATGTGCATGTGGGCCACCCTCGTTGCATGCATGCCTGTGCTTGTGTGCTGGTGCACATACGCACGCACACACACACACACACACACACACACACACACACACACAAATTTACTTTAGCTATGTGCTTCAAAATTGTAATATTTCTAGCCTGAAAAGACATCTGCTGTTAATTAAGCATTCCATGAGGCATGGTGCTACACAACTGAATTCTCAGTGCTCTGGCTGCTTATGTAAGAGCATCATGATTTTGAAGGCAGTCTGGGCTACACAGCAAAATACTATGTTGACTTTTTAAACTATTGGTTAAAACTCTGAAGAAGAGATAATCCAGCCTGACCCGGGGCTCAAATCCCTTCCAGCCCACTGCTGCACCTTGTTCCCTATCCCTGGGAGTCTGCGGACACCCACAAGGCCCCACACAGGATCCACCACAGGATCCTAAGACCTCTGGTGAGTGGAACACAACTTCTGCCAGGAGGCAGGATCAAACACCAGATATCTGGGCACTTTCCCTGCAAGAGGAGAGCTTGCCTGCAGAGAGTACTCTGACCACTGAAACTAAGGATAGAGCTAGTCTCCCAAGTCTGCTGATAGAGGCTAACATAATTACCTGAGGAACAAGCTCTAACCAGAGACAACTATAACAACTAGGACCAGAGAATACAAGATGGCAAAAGGCAAACGTAAGAATCCTACTAACAGAAATCAAGACCGCTCACCATCAGCAGAACGCAGCATTCCCATGCCACCTAGTCCTGGGCAACCCAACACAACCCAAAAGCTAGACCTGGATTTAAAAGCACATCTCATGATGATGGTAGAGGACATCAAGAAGAACTTTAATAACTCACTTAAAGAAATACAAGAGAACACTGCTAAAGAGTTACAAGTCCTTAAAGAAAAACAGGAAAACACAACCAAACAGGTAGAAGTCCTTATAGAAAAACAGGAAAGCACATCTAAACAGGTGATGGAAATGAACAAAACCATACTAGACCTAAAAAGGGAAGTAGACACAATAAAGAAAACACAAAGTGAGGCAACTCTGGAGATAGAAACCCTAGGAAAGAAATCTGGAACCATAGATGAGAGCATCAGCAACAGAATACAGGAGATGGAAGAGAGAATCTCAGGTGCAGAACATTCCATAGAGAATATCGGTACAACAATCAAAGATAATACAAAACTCAAAAAGATCCTAACTCAAAACATCCAGGAAATCCAGGACACAATGAGAAGACCAAACCTGTGGATAATAGGAGTTGATGAGAATGAAGATTTTCAACTTAAAGGGCTAGCAAATATCTTCAACAAAATTATAGAAGAAAACTTCCCAAACCTAAAGAATGACATGCCTATGAACATACAAGAAGCCTACAGAACTCCAAACAGACTGGACCAGAAAAGAAATTCCTCCTGACACATAATAATCAGAACAACAATGCACTAAATAAAGAGAGAATATTAAAAGCAGTAAGGGAGAAAGGTCAAGTAACATATAAAGGCAGGCCTATCAGAATTACACCAGACTTTTCACCAGAGACTATGAAAGCCAGAAGAGCCTGGACAGATGTTATACAGACACTAAGAGAACACAAATGCCAGCCTAGGCTACTATAACTGGCCATACTCTCAATTATCATAGATGGAGAAACCAAAGTATTCCACAACAAAACCAAATTCACACATTATCTTTCCACGAATCCAGCCCTTCAAAGGATAATAACAGAAAAAAAAAAAAATACAAGACGGAAATCACGCCCTAGAAAAAGCAAAAAAGTAATCCCTCAACAAACCAAAAAGAAGACAGCCACAAGAACATTATGCCAACTCTAACAATAGAAATTAAAGGAAGCAACAATTACTTTTCCTTAATATCTCTTAATATCAATGGACTCAATTCCCCAATGAAAAGATTTAGACTAACAGACTGGCTACACAAACAGTACCCAACATTCTGCTGCTTACAGGAAACCCATCTCAGGGATAAAGACAGACACTACCTCAGAGTGAAAGGCTGGAAAACAATTTTCCAAGCAAATGGTGTGAAGAAACAGGCTGTAGTAGCCATTCTAATATCGGATAAAATCGACTTCCAACCCAAAGTTATCAAAAAAGACAAGGAGGGACACTTCATACTCATCAAAGGTAAAATCCTCCAAGAGGAACTCTCAATTCTGAATATCTATGCTCCGAATGCAAGGGCAGCCACATTCATTAAAGAAACTTTAGTAAAGCTCAAAGCACACATTTCACCTCACAAAATAATAGTGGGAGACTTCAACACACCACTTTCATCAATGGACAGATCGTGGAAACAGAAACAGAACAGGGACACAGTGAAACTAACAGAAGTTATGAAACAAACAGATTTGACAGATATCTCCAGAACATTATAACCTAAAACGAAAGGATATACCTTCTTCTCAGCACCTCATGGTACCTTCTCCAAAATTGACCATATAATTGGTCATAAAACAGGCCTCAACAAATACAAAATTATTGAAATTGTCCCATGCATCCTATCAGAACACCACAGCCTAAGGCTGATCTTCAATAACAACATAAATAATGGAAAGCCAACATTCATGTGGAAACTGAACAACACTCTTCTCAATGATACCTTGGTCAAGGAAGGAATAAAGAAAGAAGTTAAAGACTTTTTAGAGTTTAATGAAAATGAAGCCAAAACATACCCCAACATATGGGACACAATGAAAGCATTTCTTAGAGGGAAACTCATAGCTCTGAGTGCCTCCAAGAAGAAACTGGAGAGAGCACACACTAGCAGCTTGACAACACATCTAAAAGCTCTAGAAAAAAAGGAAGAAATTTCACCCAAGAGGAGTAGATGGCAGGAAATAATCAAACTCAGGGGTGAAATCAACCAAGTGGAAACAGGAAGAATTATTCAAAGAATTAACCAAATGAGGAGTTGGTTCTTTGAGAAAATCAACAAGATAGATAAACCCTTAGCTAGACTCACTAGAGGGCACAGGGACAACATCCTAATTAACAAAATCAGAAATGAAAAGGGAGACATAACAACAGATCCTGAAGAAATCCAAAACACCATCAGATCATTCTACAAAAGGCTATACTCAACAAAACTGGAAAACCTGGACAAATTTCTAGACAGATACCAGATACCAAAGTTAAATCAGGATCAAGTTAACGATCTAAACAGTCCCATATCCCCTAAAGAAATAGAAGCAGTCATTAATAGTCTCCCAGCCAAAAAAAAAAAAAAAAAAAAAGCCCAGGATCAGAAGGGTTTAGTGCAGAGTTCTATCAGACCTTCAAAGAAGATCTAATTCCAGTTCTCCACAAACTATTTCACAAAATAGAAGTAAAAGGTACTCTACCCAACTCATTATATGAAGCCACAATTACTCTGATACCTAAACCAAAGAAAGATCCAACAAAGAGAGAGAACTTCAGACCAATTTCTCTTATAAATATCTATGCAAAAATACTCAATAAAATTCTCGCTAACTGAATCCAAGAACACATTAAAGCAATCATCCATCCTGACCAAGTAGGTTTTATTCCAGGGATGCAGGGATGGTTTAATATACGAAAATCCATCAATGTAATCCATTATATAAACAAACTCAAAGACAAAAACCACATGATCATCTCGTTAGATGCATAAAAATCATTTGACAAGATCCAAAACCCATTCATGATAAAAGTCTTGGAACGATCAGGAATTCAAGGCCCATACCTAAACATGATAAAAGCAATCTACAGCAAACCAGTAGCCAACATCAAAGTAAATGGTGAGAAGCTGGAAGCAATCCCACTAAAATCAGGGACTTGACAAGGCAGAGCACTTTCTCCCTACCTCGTCAACATAGTACTTGAAGTCCTAGCCAGAGCAATTTGACAACAAAAGGAGATTAAGGGGATACAAATTAGAAAAGATGAAGTCAAAATATCACTTTTTGCAGATGATATGATAGTATATATAAGTGACCCAAAAAATTCCAATGGAGAACTCTTAAACCTGATAAACAGCTTCGGTGAAGCAGCTGGATATAAAATTAACTCAAACAAGTCAATAGCCTTTCTCTACACAAAAAATAAACAGGCTGAGAAAGAAATTAGGGAAACAACACGCTTCTCAATAGTCACAAATAATATAAAATATTTTGGTGTGACTCTAACTAAGGAAGTGAAAGATCTGTATGATAAAAACTTCAAGTCTCTGAAGAAAGAAATTAAAGAAGATCTCAGAAGATGGAAAGATCTCCCATGCTCATGGATTGGCAGGATCAACATTGTAAAAATGGCTAACTTGCCAAAAGCAATCTACAGATTCAATGCAATCCCCATTAAAATTCCAACTCAATTCTTCAACGAATTAGAAAGAGCAATCTGTAAATTCATTTGGAATAACAAAAAACCTAGGATAGCAAATGCTCTTCTCAAGGATAAAAGTACCTCTGGTGGAATCACCATGCCTGACCTAAAGCTTTACTACAGAGCAATTGTGATAAAAACTGCATGCTACTGGTATAGTGACAGACAAGTAGAGCAATGGAATAGAATTGAAGACCCAGAAATGAACCCACACACCTATGGTCACTTGATCTTTGACAAGGGAGCTAAAACCATCCAGTGGAAGAAAGATAGCATTTTCAACAAATGGTGCTGGCACCACTGGTTGTTATCATGTAGAAGAATGCGAATCGATCCATACTTATCTCCTTGTACTAAGGTCAAATCTAAGTGGATCAAGGAACTTCACATAAAACCAGAGACACTGAAACTTATAGAGGAGAAAGTGGGGAAAAGCCTCGAAGATATGGGAACAGGGGAAAAAAATTCATGAATAGAACAGCAATGGCTTGTGCTGTAAGATCGAGAATTGACAAATGGGACCTAATGAAACTCCAAAGCTTCTGCAAGGTAAAAGACACTGTCAATAAGACAAAAAGACCACCAACAGATTGGGAAAGGATCTTTACCTATCCTAAATCAGATAGGAGACTAATATCCAATATATATAAAGAACTCAAGAAAGTGGACTCCAGAAAATCAAATAAACCCATTAAAAAATGGGGCTCAGAACTGAACAAAGAATTCTCACCTGAAGAATACCGAATGGCAGAGAAGCACCTGAAAAAATGTTCAACATCCTTAATCATCAGGGAAATGCAAATCAAAACAACCCTGAGATTCCACCTCACACTAGGCAGAATGGCTAAGATCAAAAATTCAGGTGACAGCAGATGCTGGTGAGGATGTGGTGAAAGAGGAACACTCCTCCATTGTTGGTGGGATTGAAAGTTTGTACAATCACTCTGGAAATCAGTCTGGCAGTGCCTCAGAAAATTGGACATAGTACTACCCGGAAGATCCGCAATACCTCTCCTGGGCATATATCCAGAAGATGTCCCAATCAGTAAGAATGACACATGCTCCACTATGGTCATAGCAGCCTTATTTATAATAGCCAGAAGCTGTAAAGAACCCAGATGCCCCTCAACAGAGGAATGGATACAAAAAATGTGGTAATTTACACGATGGTGTACTACTCATCTATTAAAAAGACTGAATTTATAAAATTCCTAGGCAAATGGTTGGACCTGCAGGGCATCATCCTGAGTGAGGTAACACAATCACAAAAGAACTCAAATAATATGTACTCACTGATAAGTGGATATTAGCCCAGAAACTTAGTATAGTGAGATATAAGGTACAATTTGCAAAACACATGAAACTGTAGAAGAACGAAGACCAAAGTGTGGACACTTTGCCCCTTCTTAGAATTGGAAACAATCACCCATGGAAGGAGTTACAGAGACAAAGTTTGGAGCTGAGACAAAAGAATGGACCATCAAGAGACTGCCATATCCAGGGATCCATCCCATATTTAGCCTCCAAACGATGATGACACCATTACATACACTAGCAAGCGTTTGGTACAAAAACCTTGATATAGACATCTCTTGTGAGACTAGGCCGGGGCCTAACAAACACAGAAGTGGATGCTCACAGTCAACTATTGGATGGATCACAGGGCCCCCAATGGAGGAGCTAGAGAAAGTATCCAAGGAGCTAAAGGGATCTGCAACCCTATAGGTGGAACAACAATATGAACTAACCAATACCCCGGAGCGCTTGTCTCTAGCTGCATATATATCAAAAGATGGCCTAGTTGGCCATCACTGGAAAGAGAGGCCCATTGGACTTGCAAACTTTATATGCCCCAGTACAGGGGAACGCCAGGGCCAAAAAATGGGAATGGGTGGGTAGGGGAGGTGGGGGAGGGTGTGGGAGGCTTTTGGGATAGCATTGGAAATGTAATTGAGGAAAATACGTAATAAAAAAATAAAATAAGAGAATAAAAAAAACTCTGAAGAAATTTGTGTATTAAGTAAATAAGTATTTTTAAGAGTTGTGTATTTTTTTCTAATAATGTATAAAAGTGGTTGACTTCTTTTTTAAAATTTTGCCATTTTTAGCGTTCTTAATAAATGACAGGAAAGGCACAATGACAGCAGAAGGGCATGGTTGGTAACATTGCATCTACAGACAACAAAGCAGAGGAATATTGGTACTCAGCCAGATAGCAGTCCCCTCCCTCCTGTCCTCCTAGTCTTACCCTGACACCCCCTATCTAGTTCCCCATCCCCTTTTCCTCAGAGAAGTATAACCCCCCACCCCCACCCCCACCCCCATGAGTACCAAACTGCTCTTGTTCATCCTGATGCAGCAAGATTAAGTGCATTCTTTTCCACTGAGGCCAGAAAAGGCAATCCTAACTTAGGGAAAGGAAGCAAAGCCAGAGAAGTTTCTGCTCTAATTGTTTTTTGTTTTGTTTTGTTTTGTTTTGTTTTGTTTTGTTTTGTTTTGTTTTGTTTTCGTTTGGTTTGGTCTGGTTTGTGTTTTTGTTTGTTTGTTTGTTTTTTGTTTGTTTTTTGGTTTTGGTTTTTTGTTTGTTTGTTTGTTTTTTCGAGATGGTTTCTCTGTATAGCTGTGACTGTCCTGGAACTCACTTTGTATACCAGGCTAGCATCAAACAAAGAAGTCAGTCAGCCTCTGCCCCAGGAGTGCTGGGATTAAAGGCGTGCGCCACCATGCCCAGTTTCTGCTCTAATTGTTAAGGGGGTCCACGCAAAAAACAATCTACACTTCTGCTACCTCTGTGTCAGGGGCCTAGATCCAGCCTATGCATGCTCATGAGCTTTGGTTGGTAGTTCAGTATCTGTGAGCCCCAATGGGCCTAGCTTAATTCTCTCTGTAGGTCTTCTTGTGCCCCTCAATGTCCGCCCCCCCATCCCCCACATCCACAAGACTCCTTGATGATGACTTGACTCCTGCCTGATGTGTGGATGTGTCCTCTGCATCTGTTTCCAGCTGCTGCTGAAAGAAGCCTCTCAGGAGACAGTTGTGTTAGATTTTTGTCTGGAAGGATAGCTGAGGATCATTAATACTTTCGGGGGTTGACTCTCTTCCATGGGGTGCGTCTCAATTTGGACCACTCATTGGTTGGCCAATCCCTCTGATTCTGCTCTATGCTTATCCATGAACTTCGTGTAGGCAGAACAAATTATCTGTCAAAGACCTTTGTGGATGGGTTGGTGACCCCGTCTCTCTTTTGGAAGTCTCACAAGAACTTACAACTTACAAGTGGTGGCCTCTTGAAACAACATAGGTCCCACTGTAAGAGGTCTCAGATAGGGTTACCCCCATAGACTCCAGGAAGCCTCCCCTCTCCTGAGACAACCCTCTGATTTCAGTTCTCCTTTGAAGACTTTTTCTCCAGGTCCATTCCTGATCTCCATCCCTGTTTCAATCATTATTGCTCTCTCCCACCCAGCTTTCTCTGTCCACCAACTTGAGATGTCTAATTTATTTTATTTTTCTGAGTGAGATACAAGCCATCTTTCCATTGGGCCCTCCTTGTTATTTAGCATCTGGCTCTGTAGATTGCAGTGTTGTCTGTTTCCTGTACTTTATGGCTAATATCCATTTATAAGTGAGTATACGCTATGCATGTCTTTCTGAGTCTGGGCAACCTCAATCAGGATATTTCCTAATCCATCCATTTGCTTACAAAATTCATGATGTCCTTGTTTTTAGTAACCAAGTAGTATTCCATATTATAAATGTGCTAGATTTTCTTTATCCATTCTCAGTTGAGGAACATTTAGGGTGTTTCCAATTTCTGGCAATTATCACTGGAGGTGCTATGAACATAGTTGACCAAGTGTCTTCATGCTATGGTGGGCATCTTTTGCTAATATGCCCAGAAATTTATTAACACATAATGGGTGTTTAAATTGTTCTTAAAAGTTTCATACATTTTTACTATTTTATAAGAAATCACCAAGTAATAAATATAAATGGATTTTATGTCAAAATAAGAAATAAATTCATGTTAGAAATATGAGTATAAAATCACACAATGATAATACCATTACACAGGAGACTGATTCAATAATGACTTAGGGACTAGTCTGGACTACAAAATAGAGCCAGCCAGAGATGCAGAAATCATGAACACCAAAGCTTCCATCATATGCTCAGTCTGTTTTGAAGTCTCCAAATTTGGAGTTAACCTTAGAAATGCCAAGATCTTTCTTCAACTGACACTATCCGTGAGATCCAGACAAAGCTAAGTGCAGACAAACTGACACACAGACACACATAATTACATACAGGGGGAGAGGAAGGAAAGAAAAGATGATTGTAGATTCAGATAGAAAACTCAGTAGTAGATTCAAACCTTGCAAAAAGCAGGAAGTGGTTAAGTCCAATAGATATATGTGAATTTATTTATTGGAAGAAGATACCATTATTATTAAACATAGATGGACAGAACAGATACATTTTCAGGTAGGCTTATTTATGTTCCAATTCTGTGTCACTGAGCAAAAATGAAGATGTAACCCTCTAATGGCTTGCTCTTTCTATGTCAATAACACTTATGACAGAAGATATACTGATAAATAAATGTAATAAAAGAAGATAGGTACAGAGAGAGGAAAAATGGGGGATGGAAGATTGGACAGAGGAAATAAAGAGAAACAAAAGTGGTAACAAACAGAATGAGAAGTGTGCAAAGAATTTTGAATATCCTCAATTAACTATATAATATTGTTTACAAGATATTTGTTTTTCAAATTTTTTTCCAGAAGAAGGCTCTGATTTGCATATAAAGAATAGAAATTAGGTTCAAAACTACAGATATGATTTAAGCTCAGTATTTCACAATGACTCAAACCATAAAGCAGCACTGCAAACTCTATCTTAATCCAAGATCTGATGGTCATAATAACGGCCCTCTAATATAATTCTTGTAAAACGTAATTTTAAATATGCTTTGAAATGCATGCTCTATGTCTTCTGAACATCTGCCCTCTTTGTTGGGAAAGCTTACCTCCAGTATCTTTTCAGATATAAAAAGTAGAACAAAAAGAAAGCATGTAGAATAACTATTCAATAATGCAGTTGGTATAATTCCACTGGGCTTCTGAGAAGAAAATCAGTCTTTATTGTACACAGTTTTGCTAAAGCTCTTGTTCCCTTCACATAGAGCAGAACCTTCGCGCCTGTGAGGAGTGATCTGCTGTGGCACAAGTTGCTTGCCATAATTGTATCATTCATGAGACAGCCTCATCAGCAGCCTTTCTACAGCTTAAAAGAATTACTTGAACATTAAATTAACAAAGTGAATTTTGTTTGCATATCATAACAATATATATTTACATTGTTTTTTCATTAACAACTGTGAAGGACCACGATCCTTAATGCAACAGTGTGCAGTGATGCCCTGTTGAAGTCAAGGATGGTCACTTTGCATCTCTGGCAAGTAGCCAGACCACTGGCAACTAAAAAAATACCTTCTGTATAATTTACATTTATACATTAATTCTAAAAAAGAAGGCAATCTTTCTTACATAGTGTCTTAGTCATGGTTTCTATTCCTGTACAAACCTCACGACCAAGAAGCAAGTTGGGGAGGAATGGGTTTATTCAGCTTACACTTCCACATTGCTGTTCTTCATCAAGGAAGTCAGGACAGGAACTCAAGAAGGTTAGGAAGCAGGAGCTGATGCAGAGGCCATGGGAGGGATGTTCCTTACTGTCTTGCTTCCCCTGGCTTGCTCAGCCTGCTCTCTTATAGAACCCAAGATTACCAGCCTAGAGATGGCACCACCACAAGGGGACCTCCCCCCTTTGATCATTAATTGAGAAAATTCCTTACAGCTGGATCTCATGGTGGCATTTCCTCAACTAAAGCTCCTTTCTCTGTGATAACTCCAGCCTGTGTCAAGTTGACACAAAATGAGCAGGTACACATAGTGATAGTCAAATTTGTCAGGCTATTAACTAAATTGATTATTATACCAATTTATCATAAAATAAAATGCAAAGCATTAAAATCTATTTAAAATAAGTATCTAGGATTACCATGTATATCAATTATCACTGTGATTGAAAATAAGACAAAAAATATATTTTCTTTTTGTTTTCTTCATTTTGCAAATATAATTGTGTCTCACTAGGCTGCCATTACTGAATTTCCCTGAAACTCCTCTCTTTTTTTTAGTCTGAATGAAATTCATTTTGGTTGAAGCATAAAAATCTTGGTATTGTGCATATTTGTAGCACACTATATAATATCCCTATGTAAATATGCATTGTACTGGATTTTTCAAATCAAGCTTTTGGCAGCTTGTCAAGATTCTATCATTGATACTTGGCAATATTAATCAAAACACTTTCTTCTAACTTTGATATATAGATATGGAATTAAATACAGATAGATAGATAGATAGATAGATAGATAGATAGATAGATGGTTGGATGGATGAATGGATGGATATATGACAGATAGATAGATAGATAGATAGATAGATAGATAGATAGATAGATACACACGTGTTAGTAGCCACCATTTTACTCTAAAGTTGCAAGATGAACATCTGAGGTTACATTTGGGTGTGATCCTCCAGTATTTGATTTCTTATGCCTATCTTGTTTCACTTACTATAATAGATTGATCTCTCGGTTCATCCATGTTTTGCATGTGACAGAGTTTCTCCTCCCTTCTGTCTTCTTTCTACTCTACCTTCTCCTCCCCCTTCTCTTTCTTTCCTTCTTTTCCTCCTCCTTCAATTTTCTAGTCTGTGGAAAAAAACAGGTACTTTAATATGATAGGCAAACTCTGTATCATTTAGTAACATCTCATCTCCATGGTGTCTTTTTTTTTTTTTTTTATCATGGAATAGTTTTCTGTGGTGATTTCTTTCATCCATCCATCAGAGAGTAGGTATGATTTTTTTTTAAATTTCTCACCTGACATGAATAATGTTATAGTAGTTGTAAGAGTTCTGATAACCCATTAACATAAATATTTCAATTTTTGTACATATGCTTAGTAGTGTAATTGTGAAATCACATGATAACTATATGTTTTATTTAGAGGGAGCTCAATTTATTTTGTAGGGTGACCACACTAATTTGTTAATATACTCTTACTTGTTCATGTAAAGACTTGCTTCTCTTTACACCTTAACCAATAGTTGCTATTGACTTCTTTTGGATACAAGATTTTTTTATTTTTTTTTATTTTTCTTGGTGTGAAGCAATGCCTAAATTGTAATCTGATCTACATTCCTGTGTATAATGTTGAAGACTGTTTTATGAGTCTGTTGATTACTACATGAGTTGCTCTCAGATATCTTTGTTTAGATTTATTTCCAATTATTTAGTAGGATTATATTGGCTATTGATTTTTTAGCTTAAAAATATACTCTATTTAATAACCCTTCATCAGATGAATAATTTGAAGATGTCTTTCCAGTGTTTCTTTGATCTGTGAATTGTTTCCTTTGCTATGCTATAAGACTTTAGTTTGATATAATAAATACCACCTGCCCATTTCTGCTTACTTTCTTGTGCTTCTCTTGAGTAAAGAACATAACTAAATACTTAGTCATTTACAAATGAGTGAACACCTATTTCAAACCAGGACTTGAATCCATTGTCAAACAAATGTTTGGGGTAGGCGAATATGTTAATTCACCCTTCATTCCAATAGAAAGATGTTCATACATTGTACTTTAAGTGTGCTTTCATACTGTGAATGGACTCAAATGTGCCAATGGAGATAATTAAAGTTTATATCACGGCAAAGCACTCCTACATTCTTTATTTAGGAAAGTCAAAGAGGCACATTGATAAGGAAAATGAAAGGCTGAAATGCTCTAAATAACCGGGCTTGTGACGGGAAAATATACATAAATAAAGGCAAGACAGTAGAGCTTGTGAATGCTGTTATTTCAACAATTTGAAGTATATTATTTTTGGACCAACAAATAAAAGATTTTCTTAAAAAAAATTAGCCCATGTCATAAAATTTGAAAAATACAAAGAGAAAATATAAAACTTCTTAGCATTCACTGAGTTGTTAAAATATCTGATAATACTTGATTTCTGAGCAGAAGAGTTCATAAACTTTCCCAGTTTTTACATTTACTGGATCTTTCCTGTTCTCCCACTCATCATCATCAACGTGATGATCATTTTTTATTAGATTTTTTCTTCATTTACATTTCAAATGCTAACTCAAAAGTCCCCTATATGCTCCCCCTGCCCTGCTCCCCAACCCACCCACTCCTGCTTCCTGGTCCTAACAGTCCCCTGTACTGGGGCATATGATCTTCTCAAGACCAAGGGCCTCTCTTCCCATTGATGGCTGATTAGGCCATCCTCTGCTACATATACATATCCTCTACTACATCTTTAGCTCCTTGGGTACTTTCTCTAGCTCCTTCATTAGGGGCCCTGTGTTCCATCCAATAGATGACTATGAGAATCCACTTCTGTATTTGCCAGGCATTGGCATAGCCTCACAAGAAAGAGCTATATCAAGGTCCTGCCAGCAAAATCTTTCTGGCATATGCAATAGTGTCTGGGTTTGGTGGTTGTATATGTGATGGATCTCCAGGTGGGGCAGTCTCTGGATGGTCTTTCCTTCCATCTCACCTCTGAACTTTGTCTCTGTAACTCCTTCTATTGGTATTTTGTTCCCCATTCTAAGAAGGAAGGAAGGAAGGATCTACACTTTGGTCTTCCTTCTTCTTGAGTTTCATGTGTTTTGAAAAATTTTTCTTAAGTTTCATGTATTTTTTTGATGATCCTTATTGTTGTAACTTCCTCACCAAGTATTCCTTAGAATTTCCAGCAAAACTCAGTTAAACATTTGTCATAGTGCATCATCTAAAATTTTGCCCTGACTCAGTATTAAGTGTATTTGACTTCCCTCTGTCTCTTTTTAATGCATAGTAATGGCGGCATCTTGTTTTATTAAAGTATGTCTTCACTTTCGTTTTGGGGGCTTTGTAAATAGACACTCTACATTTTCCTTAAATCATCACTGAAGATGATTCTTCTTTGACTTCAAGATGCTAGTAGATTCCCCTGGCCTTTTGACACTGAGAGGCAATCTCACCATTCTTGCATATGTATGAATATGTTTGTGTGTGTGTAGGTGAGTATGCATGTGTGTGGATGTGCATATGAAGGTCAGTGATCAGCTTCAGCATCTATAAACCGAGATTTTTAAAATAAAAGCTCACACTTTAGAAGACACAGCCTAGTTTTAATTAAAAAAAGATTCCATGATGTTTTATGTAAGTTTATGACCATATGTTCATTCCATAGCCAATTTTGGATTTGTGAGTTAGATACACTTGTCACACTCAGTTTTCCTATTATTACCTGATCCTTCCATCATCTTTCATTTGAGTCCTCCTCTAATGTCTAAATATAGGATTAGAAATGGCTGTCTTATTGTTGAGGCTAAAGTTTGGATTCTATCCTTTTAGTTAATCTTAGTTTCTTTATATGATTTATTTGTTTGTTTGTTTTCTGGTATATTATCAGAGATTTTGGTGTATTCACAGAGTAACAGTGTACACTAATCTATGTCTATGTCTATGTCTATGTCTATGTCTATGTCTATGTCTATGTCTATGTCTATGTCTATGTCTATGTCTATGTCTATGTCTAAGTCTATGTCTATGTCTATGTCTATGTCTATGTCTATGTCTATGTCTATGTCTATGTCTATGTCTATGTCTATGTCTATGTATCTCTCTATCTGTCTATCTGTCTATCTATCTATCTATCTATCTATCTATCTATCTATCTATCTATCTATCTATGTATCTATGGAAAGGAATTTTTTAGCTCACAGTTCTGAAAGTTCAATGGCCTTTAGCCAGCAGTGACTCAGCTCTGTTAAAGATGTGATATCAGCTGTCATCATACAAGAGGCAAAGATTGGAGAAAGCTAGGATATGAGAAGAAGAGAAAGTGTGGCCATCTTTCCCATGGACTCCACCTTCTTAGTTTTCATAGATGTATACTGACTCACAAGGAAAAAATTTTCAATGTATAAAATTCTGATTAATTTTTCACATTGCTTGCATGTGTGCGAACATGTTTGTGTGTGTGTAGGTGAGTATTCATGTGTGTGGATGTGCATATGAAGGCCAGGAATCAGCTTCAGCATCTATAAACCTAGATTTTTAAGGCAGAAGCTCTTATTGGAGCTTGGGTCCTGCAGAATCGGGTCGAGCTAAAATGACTGGTCAGCATGCCCTAGAGGTTCCTCCGTTTCTATATTACCAAGATTGAGATTACAATGGCACACAGCCTTAGCCTGCTTTTTAAATGAATAGTAAGAACTGAAGCCAGGCCCTCAGGCTTGTGCAAAAAATATTTTACTGCCCGAGTTGTCCTGTTTACTTCCCAGTATATGAATTCTTTTTTCTTTTTCTTTTTTTTTTTAAATATTTTTCTCATTTACATTTCCAATGCTATCCCAACAAGACAGGGTTTCTCTGTATAGCCCTGGCTGTCCTGGAACTCGCTTTGTAGACCAAGCTGGCCTCAAACTCAGAAATCTACTTGCCTCTGCTTCCCAAGTGCTGGGATAAAGGCATGTGCCACCACCGCCCAGCCAATATATGAACTCTTAAGGGACAAAACATATTCCAATGTATAGCATTATCTTTTAATCAAGTTATTGCAATTGTTTTAAAAGAAAACTGGCCTTATTTCTCCTCAATCTTAGTGGTTATTATTTAAAATGTGAGGTCCTTGGGAGATGGCATGTCATGTAAAGTGTATACCTCACAAGTTAGAAGTTCAGATCTCCAGAACCCATATAAATGCTAAATGGAATAGACAGAGCTCCTTCAATTCTAGCCTTGAGGCAAAAGTAATAAAACAATCATTTGCCAGAAAAGATAATAAATTCATTATGAATAAAAATATTATATATATAAGATAACACAAGTGTGAAAAGCTGTTACAAATTTGGGGGACTTTATATAATAGCAATAGGGGTTTTCCAAATATGGGTAACAGATGGAAGCAACGTTTCAGTTCATAAAAAGAAGTGGATGACATTAGTGTAAACAATCGTCCCTGTGTCAAAAGGCTTTATGAATGAGAAAGGGCTTGCCATTATCTGCAAAGAAGTTCGTACACCTGTAAGCCACAGATATAGATGGATAGCCTGGGGGTTACTTAAGAGAGCCTGGAACAAAGATGTAGTTAAAGCATGGAAGTAAGTAACAGTTATCAGATTACTCATGCTGTGAAACAGCGAACGTGATGTGCATCTGCAGGTCTGAGAACTAAGCTCTCCCGTCTTAACAACTGAAATTGAAAACGGCCGATCCACTGAACAGACAGCATCTTCTTCTTTACAATTGCAAGTGAGTGACAAAACCTAAAGGGTTCTTTGTTTGACAATCTCAAATTAACTTATTACCTGTTCAGGGATTTTTAAGGCCCAATTAAGCTGTTTCTTTCCAGCATGCAACCAAGCTGTAAGCTAAAGACTAGTATTTTCTCAGTAGGTCTCTCATGTAGATGCTCTTCAATACAACAAGCTCCCCAACCGTCCCAGGTGCTTTCAGTGCTGAGCCTTGAAGGCAAAGTAGTTTCAGTAACTTAATTCATTCAGCGCCTGCTTCTTTAGCTAATAGCAAATACTTCCAACAAACTCCTAGACAATCATGATTTTATTTCAATAGTTCAGCCAATCCATTAAGGTATACTTGTTTCAAATGTTTACCTTAGCCTGTCAAATTAACTCTTGAAGCCACAGACTCCTCCTTTATGACTCAGAGGTACAACTGCACTTAGGATGTAATGAAATGTCCTTTGAGAACCACTATGTTAAATGTTTTAGTCTGTTTCTGTGCTTCTAGGGTGATGTTGGAAGTCTTCATTTCTGAGTCTTTTCTGAGACTCACTTTCTAATTCCATAGGCTTCAAACATACAATCATGTCAAGATACTGTGAGAATTTGTATACAGTAAATAACTCAGCAGAAACTGACTCACAAGTGGTAATTCGGAAATGTTAATCATTCTCCATCTTTAATGTTTACAATAACATATAGATAACATATAGCTACAATAACATATAGATAACATATAGATACAATAACATATAGCTAAATTTATCAGACTAAAAGAAACAAGATTTGGGGAAAATAGTTACATGTTCTTCTTTTCAGTGTAATGTGAAGTGATCTTAATCAATGTTTGGGCAGAAACTCTATAAAAGGATAAGTGAAGCAAATCCTTTCTAAATGTACCCATCATAATGGAATGAGTGATTCTTAGAAATTGCTATAGACTGTTTTCCAAAGAAGGCTCAATTCTTCTATTAACAAAGCAAACCAAGAATACTGATGATTTGAAAACAAAATACAACGCCAAAGCCACACTAGTTGCAACTTAATATATTTTATTTGTATTTGAACTAATGCTTATGCCAAGTTAACACACTATATTCATTTGTGCTTATGGATAAGTAATACAGGCTTCCCATGTTTTGTATCAACAATTTATCAACGGTGGCTTTCAAAATTCAGAGGCTGCCTCCACATGAGACAGGTGAATACCAGCCCAGCTACAACTTTTGATCTATGGTTGAGCAGCCTGCAAAATATGCTGGTGCAATAGTGGCACACATCATGTGAGAGTAACCAGTCAGTACTTGCTTTGATTTAAGACCCATTCCATGAAGTGGAACCCATAACCAATACTGCTTGGGTGGCCAAAAACATGAGACTAGATACAACAGGCACTTATGGGAAAAACCAATACTTCTGTTTTGCTTGAGGAACATAGCTAAAACAATGACCCCAAATGACATTGTGCTATGCTTATAGATCAGTATCTTTGTCAGCCATCATCAAAGAAGTTTCCTCCTGAAGAAGATGGAAACAAATGCAAAGACACATATACAGATGGTATGAAGAGTGTAAGAGAAACTTGAAGCACTCAGTCTTAAATATGATTTCTCCATCAAAATGCTATGTTTTCCAAAGCTCAGGGAGGAGGCAGAAAGATTGTAAGGGCCAGTGAGGAGGAAGACACCAAAGAAAGAAGGCCTTCTGGATAGAGTAGGGCTGGCACACAAATGAACTAACAAAGGCACTATGCACAGGACCTGAATGAGCTTGTAGCAGATAGTCTTATAGATGAAAGGAGTATTGAACACTCCCCCCATTCTAACCCTGAAGAGATCTCCAATTGATAACCTCTTGGAAATGAAAACTTAGTATTCTCTGAAGGATTCTCAGTGGGGAAGGAAACAAACCACTCCTAACATGATGCCCCATACCCAGCAGGATTTGTCCTACAGAAAATGAACTCAATGGTATCTTTGGAAGTTCCTTAGCTCATAAAATTAAGTTTTTGTTGTCTTTCCTCCTCCTCCTCCTCCTCCTCCTCCTCCTCGTTCTCCTCCTCCTCGTCCTCCTCCTCGTCCTCTTCCTCTTCCTCTTCCTCTTCCTCTTCCTCTTCCTCTTCCTCTTCCTCTTCTTCTTCTTCTTCTTCTTCTTCTTCTTCTTCTTCTTCTTCTTCTTCTTCTTCTTCTTCTTCTTCTTCTTTTTCTTCTTCTTCTTCTCCTTCTCCTTCTTCTCCTCCTTCTCCTCCTTCTCCTCCTTCTCCTCCTTCTCCTCCTTCTCCTTCTTATTCTCATTCTCATTCTCATTCTCATTCTCATTCTCATTCTCATTCTCATTCTCATTCTCATTCTTATTCTTCTCCCTCCTCCCTCTCCCATCCCTCTCCTCCCTCCTCCTCCTTCCTCCCCCTCCTCCTCCACCTTCTTCTTCTTTTCCTTTATACATTACAGGACCTTTGCACATATATAATGGCTTCTGATTTCCGGGTGTTAAGAGATTTTTACGTGTGCAAATGTCTGAGTATCTATGTCTGTATATTTCTTGTGCTTTTTGGCTTTGTTTTTTTTTTCTTCCTTGGTTGTTTTGTCATATTAAGATTTCTTAGTTTTTGTTTCACCTTATTTTATTATTATTACCCCTTAGAGTCTTGCTTGTTGAAAACAGAAAGAATGTGGATCTGGATGGGAGGGAGATTGGGAAGAACTTAGAGGAATAGAGAGAGAGAGAGAGAGGTGTAATTAGAATGTATATTGTATGAAAAAAGTTCTATTTTAATCAATGAAAAAATCTCTCTCAAGAAAGGATTTAAAAATAAAAGCACGGGGACTGGAATAAAGAGGGATTTTCTACATTTACTGAGAAAGCTTGTCTGAGTCATTATTCTTGCAAAGGTTGGTTAACTTTTTATATTGTAATTTGTATTTATTTATTTATTTGCAATAAGAAATAATATAATATGGCACCATGGCCACATGTTTACATGCTAATAATTATAAATTGCCCACCTTTGTGCTAATAACCAAGATTTAAATTTGTATATGAATTTAAAGAATTTCAAAGTGTCATAAACAATTTTTAACAATCTCATGCCAGAAAAACAGAAATGATATGTCACAAATTATATAACCAATGAATCTTAGAAATTTTTACATGACTTAGAGTCTTGTTTTCAACTAATTTACTTTTTACACTCCATATTTTATTCCCTCCATTCATCCTCCAACTGTTCCACATCCCAAAACTCCTCTCCATCCCCCTGTCTCACCCCATCTGACCTCTAAACTCCCTGGGGCCTCCAGACTCTTGAGGGTTAGGTGCATCATCTCTGAATGAACACACACCTGGTAGTCCTCTATTGTATGTATGTTGGGGCCCTCATATCAGCTGGTGTATGCTATGTGCTCGTCGTCCTGTGTTTGAGAGATCTCGGGGTTCTAGATTAATTGAGTCTGCCGGTCCTTCTACAGGATCATCCCTCTCCTCAGCTTCTTCCAGCCTTCCCTAATTCAACAACAGTGGTCAGCTGCTTCTGTCCATTGGTTGGGTGCAAATAACTGCATTTGACTCTTTTAGCTGCTTGCTGGGTCTTTGGGAGAGGAGTCATGATAGGACCATTTTTGTGAGCACTACATAGCCTCAATGATAGTGTCAGGCCTTGGGACCACGCCTTGAACTGGTTCCCACTTTGGGCCTGTCACTGGACCTTCTTTTCCTCAGGCTCCTCTCCATTTCCATCCCTGTAATTCTTTCATACAGGGACAATTATGGGTCAGAGTTAGGACTGTGGGATGGCAGCACCATCCCTCCTTGATGTCCTCTCTTCCTGCTGGAGGTGGGCTCTATAAGTTACCTCTCCCTACTCTCTGCCATTTTATCTAAGGTCCCTCCCTTTGAGTCCCGAGAGTCTCTCACCTCTCAGGTCTTTGGTGCATTCTAGTAGGTTCCCCCAACCTCCTATTTCCATTCTTCCTGCTGATCCTCAGGGCTTTAGTCCTTTTCCCTCACCCAATACCAGATCAGATTCTCCTCTCCCTTTCCCCACTCCCCCACGTGTCCATTTTCCCTCCTAGTTCCCTTTCTGCTCCCCACTTGTGATTGCTTTCTTCTCTCTCCCAAGTGGGCCTGAGGCATCCTCACTTGGGCACTTCAGCCAGCTTGTTGACCTTTCTGAGTTCTGTGGACTGTATCTTGGGTATTCTGTCTTTTATTGTTTGTTTTGTCTATGTTTTGTTTTGTTTTGGCTAATATCCACTTATTAGTGAGTACATACCATGAACTTCATTTTGGGTTTGTGTTATCTCACTCAGGATGATATTTTCTAGTTCCATCTATTTGCCTGCAAAACTCAGGATGTCCATATTAGTAATAGCTGAGTAATATTCCATTGTGTAAATGAGCTACATTTTCTGTATCCATTCTTCTGTCATGGGACATCTAGATTGTTTACAGCTTCTGGCTATCACAAATAAGGCCATTATGAACATAAAGAAACGTGTGCCCCTGTGGCATGGTGGGGCATCTTTTGGGCATATTCCCAAGAGTTACCACTGGGTTATAATTGGGTTTTCAGGTAGATCTATTTCCAATTATCTGAGGAACCTTCAGATTGATTTCCAGAGTGGTTGTACCAGTTTCCAATCCTACCAGCAAGGGAGGAGAGTTCTTCTTTCTTTACATCCTCTCCAACATGTGTGGGCACTTGAGGTTTTGATCTTAGCCATTCTGATTGGTGTAAGGTGGAATCTCAGGGTTCTATTGATTTGCATTTCTCTGATCACTAAGGACTTTGAACATTTCCTTAGGTGCTTCTCAGCCATTTTAGATTCCTCAGTTGAAAAATCTCAGTTTAGTTCTATACCCAATTTTTTTATTCGGTTGTTTAGGTTTTTGGTGATTTATTTCTTCAGTTCTTTATATATTTTGGATATTAGCCCTCTATTGGATGTGAGGTTACTGAAGATATTTTCCCAATTAGTAGGTTGCCAATTTGTCTTATAGACCATGTCCTTTGCCTTACAGAAGCGTTCCAGTTTCATGAGGTGCCATTTACCAACATTTTCTCCTGGCTGCCAATGACTTCAAGGCTCTTTCCCACTTTCTCTTCTATTAGATTCTGTGTATCTGATTCTATGTTGAGGTCCTTGATCCACTTGGACTTAAGCTTTGTACAAGGTAACAAATATGGGTCTATTTTCATTCTACACACAGAGCCAGTTAGACCAGCACCATTTATTGAAGGCACTTTCTTTTTTCCATTGTATAATTTTGGCATCTTTGTCAAAGATCAAGTGATTATAAGTGTGTGGTTTTATTTCTGGGTCTTCAATTCTATTCCATTGATCATAATTTCTGTCTCTGTACCAGTACCATGTAGTTTTTATAACTATTACTTTGTAGTAAAGCTTGGAGTCAGGGGTGGTGATTCCCCCAGCTTTTCTTTTATTGTTAAGAATTGTTTTTACTATTCTGTTTTGGTTTTAGGGTGTTTTTTTTTTTTTGGCTTTCCAGATGAATTTGAGACTCGTTCTTTCCATGTCTTTGAAGAATTGTGTTGGGATTTTGATGGGGATTGTACTGAATCTATAGATTGCCTTTGGTAAGATGGCCATTTTTACTATGTTAATTCTGCCAATCCTTGAGCATGCTTGATCTTTCTATTTTCTGAAATCATCTTCGATTTCTTTTTTGAGAGACTTGAAGTTATTGTCATACAGGTCTTTCACTTGTTTGGTTAGAGTAACCCCAAGATCATTTATACTATTTGTGGCTATTGTGAATGGAGTTGTTTCCCTAATTTCCTTCTCAGCCTGTTTATCCTTTGTGTAATTTTATATCTGGCCACTTTGCTGAAGTTGTTTATCAGCTATAGAAGTTCTCATTTAGAATTTTTGGGGTTACTTATGTATACTATCATATTATCTGCAAACAGTGATACCTTTATTTCTTCTTTACCAATTTGTATCCTCTTGATCTCTTTTTGTTGTATTATTATTCTACCTAATACTAAAAGTACTATATTGACTAGATATGGGGAGAGTGAGCATCCCTGTCTTGTCCCCGATTTCAGTGGGATTGCTTCAAGTATGTCTCCATTTAATTTGATAGTGGCTGTTGGTTTGCAGTAAATTGATTTTATTATGTTTAGGGTTTTTTTTTTTTTTTTGCAGGCCTGAGTACCAGAGATTTTCCACAGATATCTCTGGCCACGCCTTGTGCAAGGGTTCTGGTGAAGGGAAGCAAGTGGGGGCAGGAAGGCATGAAGTCTCTGCCATGCCTTCCATGTCATTCAGTAACTCCCAGTCACTTTGCACTGAGTCAGGTTGGGCTGGGCCAATGAGAAGTCAGATGCTGACTATCCATTGAGGGGGTGCGGTGGAACCTCAGGCAGTGCTTTGGGAGGGAGCAGGTCTCTTCCCAAGTGTTATAGCTCTTGGGACAAAAGATTTAGGTGATGGCAGAGGAGTTCTCACATATCTTTAATTCCCTGGATACTATTTATGTATGGTTTGGGGGATGATTCAGGGTTCAACAGAAGGTACCTCTCATTGAGAGCTTGGGGAAAACCTTATTTACATGTAGGAAGTTTTGGTGCTGCTCCTATGTGACTGATAGCCACTCACCTCTCCTGTGGGGGCTGTGGGGACAGTAATTTCTACAAGAGCCAGGGGTTCAGGAGACATTATCAAACATCTCCCATCCCATGCAGGTGGAAATAACCACCCATCTGGTTCCTGGGGTTCCAGACCTTTGCTTGACTGGAGACCAGGCTGTTTCTGTGCAGCTCACTGCCCCACAGGTGTGAGCCTTGAATTCCTGAACTCTCCAATGCTTTTTAACATGAAGGGGTGTTGCATTTTGTCAAATGCTTTTCTGCATCTAAGGAGATGATCATGTGATTTTATTTCCTTTGAGTTTGCTTATATAATGGATTACTTTAATGGAGTTTTGTATATTAAGCCAAACTTGCATCACTGGGATGAGGCCTACTTGACCATGGTGAATGATGGTTGTGATGTCTCTTTGGATTCGGTTTGCAAGAATTTTATTGTGTATTGTAGCATCAATATTCATAAGAGAGATTGGTCTGACGTTCTCTTTTTTTGGTTGCGTCCTTGTGAGTTTTAGGTATCAGAGTAATTGTGGCTTCATAGAACAAGGTAGGTATGTTCCTTCTGTTTCTATTTTATGGAATACTTTTCAGAAAATTGGTGCCTGGTGTTCTTTGAAGGTCTGGTAGAATTCTGCACTAAATCCTTCAGCTGTTTTTTTTTTTTTTTTTTTTTTTTTTTTTTGGTTGGGAGGTTTTTTAATTAGTTCTTCTGTTTTCCTGTTAGATATGGGCCTGTTTAGATAGTTACCTGCTTTTGATTTAACTTTGGAATGTGGCATCTTTCTAGAAAACCATATATTTAATTTAGATTTTCCAGTTTTATTGAGGATAGTTTTAGTAGGATCTGTTGTTGTTGCTGTTGTTTTAAATGTCCTCCATTTCTGTTGTTATATCTCCCTTTTCAGTTCTGATTTTATTAATTTGGAGACTTCCTCTTGGCCCTTTAGTTAGTTTGGCTAGGGGTTTATCTATCCTGTTGTTTCTTTCAAAGAACCAGCTTTTGGTTTTGCTGATTCTTTATATTGTTTTCTTTGTTTCTATTTGGTTGATTTGGGCCCTGAGTTTGACTATTTCCTGCCTTCTACTCCTCTTGGGTCAGTTTGGTTCTTTTTGTTCTAGAGCTCTCAGGTGTGCTGTTAAGTTGTTAGCGTAAAATCTCTACAGTTTCTTTACCAGGGCACTTAGTGCTATGAACTTTCCTCTTAGCACTATTTTCATTGTATCCAATAAGGTATGATGTGTCAAAATTTTCACTAAATTCCGGGAAGTCTTTAATTTCTTTATTTATTCTCTGACAAAGTTATCACTGAGTAAAGAATTCTTCAGTTTCCATGTGGGCTTTCTGTAAATATTTTGCTGTTTTTAAAAACCAGCCTTAGGCCATGATGAGCTGATAGGATTCATAGTATTATTATGTCAGTCTTCTTGTATCTGTTGAGGATTGCTTGTGACCAATTATATGGTCAATTTTGGAGAAGGTACCATGAGGTGCTAAGAAGAAGGTGTTTTCTTTTATTTTAAGGTGAAATGTTCTATAGATATCTGTTAAATCCATTTGGTTCCTAACCTCTCTTATCTTCACTGTGTCTCTGTTTAGTTTCTATTTCAATGACTTGTCTATTGGTGAGAGTGGGGTGCAGCAATCTCCCACTATTATTGTATGGGGTTCAATGTGTGCTTTGAGTTTTAGTAAAGTTTCTTTTATGAATTTAGGTGATCTTCCCTTTGGGGTATATATGTTCTGTATTGAGACTTTCTCTTGGTGGATTTTTTCCTTTGATGAATACGAAGTGTCTTTCTTCATCATGCTAGATAACTTTTTATTAGAATTTACGATGGCAACTCCTTCATGTTTCTTGGGACCGTTTACCATCCTTTTACTCTGAGATAGTCCCTGTTTTCCTTATTGAGATATGTTTCTTGAATGCAGCAAAATGTGGATCTTGTTTGAGTATCCAGTCCATTAGCTTATGTCTTTTTATAGGGGAGTTGAGTCATTTACTATTGAGAGATATTAAAGAGAGAAGACTGTTAGTCGCTATTGTGTTTTTGTAGGTTGCTTTATGAGCTTGTGACTCTCTGCTTTTGATTTTGTTGTGAGATGCTTAATATCTTATCCTTTCTTTGGTGCAGATACCTTCCTTGTGTTGGACTCTTCCTTCCAGGATCCTCTGTAGGGCTGGGTTGGTAGATATATGCTGTTCGAATTTAGTTTTGTTCTGGAATATTTTAGTTTCTCCATCTAGTTGATTGTGAGTTTTGCTGGATATAGTAGATTAGGCTTGTGTTTGTTTTCTCTTAAAGGCTCTTCTGGCTTTCATAGTCTCTGTTGAGAAGACTGGTATAATTCTGATAGGTCTATCTTTGTATGTTACTTGGCCTTTTTCCCTTGCAACTTTTAATATTCTTTCTTTGCTCTGTGCATTTAGTGTTTTGACAATTATGTGATGAGAAAATTCTCTTTTCTGGTTCCATTTATACGGTGTTCTATAGTCTTCTTGTACCTTTATGGCCATTTCTTTCTTTAGTTTGGGGAAGTTTTCTTCTACGATTTTGTTGAAGACATATTCAGGTGCTTTGAGCTGGAACTCTTCACTCTCCTCTATTCTGATTATTGTTAGATATGTTTTTTTCATTGTGTACTGAACTTCCTGGAATCTTTGGGTTAGTAGTTTTTTATGTTTTGCATTTTCTTTGACAGTTGTGTCAATCTCTTCTACTGTATTGTCTACACCTATGATTCTCGCTTCTATTTTTTGTATTCTGTTGGTAATACTTACATCTGTAATTTCTGACTTCTTTCCTAGGTTTTCTGTTTCCAAGTTTGCCTCCATTTGTGTTTTCTGTATTGTTTCTACTTCCACTTTAAGGTTTTGGATTGTTTTATTCAATTCCTTCACTTGTTTCCCCATGTTTCCCTGTACTTCTTTCAGTGAGTTATTGATATTCTCCTTAAAGGATTCTATTATCTTCGTGAGATAGCATTTTAGGACAGATTCCTGGTTTTCTGGTTTGTTAGTGTATTCAAGGTTTGGTGTAGTGGGAGAACTGGGTTCTGATGATGTCCACATATTTTAGCTTCTGTTGCTTATGGTCTTATGCTTGCCTTTCACCATCTGGATATCCCTGGTGTGTGTTGGTCTGATGGAGTGTGCCTCTTTTTTCCTTGGGTTGCTTCAGGTTTCCAGGTAGGCCTTGTGGCCCTGGCTGTATCAGACCACCTGTAGGGGCTTCCAACTGGGGCTCTTCACAGAGGCAAAGAATCTGCTGATCTGTTTCCCTGGCTGCAGTAGATCTCCTGGGAGGCCTTCAGACTGTTGAGTCCTCCCTGGAGCAGTCAAGCTGTTGTCCAACCTGCACTGAGTGCAGCTGATCCTCAACTGCTCTAATAGCTGTGGATCTGTAGGAAGCCGCCCTCACATTCGCCGTTACAAGATGGCGCTGACATCCTGTGTTCTAAGTGGTAAACAAATAATCTGCGCATGTGCCAAGGGTAGTTTTCCACTACATGTGCTCTGCCTTCCCCGTGAGGACAACTCGGCCGATGGGCTGCAGCCAATCAGGGAGTAATACGTCCTAGGCGGAGAATAATTCTCTTTAAAAAGGGACGGGGTTTCGCCATTCTCTCTCTTGCTTTTGCTCTTGCACTCTTGCTCTCTCTTGAGCTCTGGCTCCTAAAGATGTAAGCAATAGAGCTCTTGCTCTCTTGCACTCTTGCTCCTGAAGATGTAAGCAATAAAGCTTTGCCGCAGAAGATTCCGGTTTGTTGTGTCTTTCCTGGCCGGTCGCGAGAACGCGGGTAAGATGGATCTTCAACTGCTATGAGTGCAGAGAGTCCTCAACTGATCAACTGATCTGAGTGCACTGGGTCCACTAGGATGGATTGAGATATGGTGTCTTCAGTGCTCAGACCAATTAAGAGTTTGCCCCAGCAGATAGGACCAGGCAGAATGGATGGAAGGAACAGAAGGGGAGTGCTATTCAGGAGGGGAGGGGTTTTGGTGGGAGATGGTTCCCAAGTCCACTACTCTCCCAGTAGCAGCTCTGGGACTAGGGGGCAGGGCAGGTTCCTTACCAAATGCTCTGAGTGTAACAGGTCCTCTAGAATGGATAGGGATATGGTGTCTTCACTGGAGCAGACCAACTATGAGTCTGCCCCAGCAGAAAGGACCAGGCAGAAGGGGTCATGACTTAGACATTTAGACCTTAGAGTCTTAATTAATCGGTAGCAATAGTTTATATAAATTATCATATTTTGTGGAAATCAGTTTTCAAATTTATTATATATTCTATCTTGCAAAGAGATGTTTGCATCAGCCATACTGTGATTGTTATATTTTTGAGAAATTAGTGGGTTTCAGCAAACAATTTAGTGTTTTTTGTTTGTTTGGGTTTTTTTTTTTTTCTCCTCTAAGAGCTCCGAAGTTCTCTTTTAAAAGACGATGTGTTCTTTTGTCCATGTTTTTCGGAAATTTCCTCAAGCTAGTCTTGCCGTTCTTTTTGTTTCCATCCAATCTTTTCCTGTCTTAAGAAGGCTTAACTCTGACTATGCTCAAAGGAGCAGATGGTACTTCAGGAGAGGCTAGGATGTACAACTAATCATGAGGAAAGGAATGGATTTAGATATTTCACTTTCTTCCCCAATGCATTTTATTTTAATAGAAAAGCATGATTTCATGTATCCTAGTTTGGATTGTATTTTGTAAACACACCTGTCACAATTAGCCATATGTGCAATTTCCTTGTTTTATAATGATCAGGGTAGGATAGAATATAATTAATTCTGTTCCGGTCTTTAAAAGATGGATGGAAATACTATTTTTAAACTGCTTAGGAGTGAACTAAAATAGATGCAATATACATGACAGTCTCAGCTGTAAAATTAGTTTTAATATATAAAGCATGGCTTTTATTCTGATATTTGAAAAAATATATTATTGAACCTGATAGCTTTTAGACACTGCTTATTTTTATTGAGGAGTATCAATATAGATAAGTGGAAATCTCATACATAAATGTTGTTTAGAAGCAGAATTGAGAAGAGCATACCTTCTAATCATTACTGAAACTGAGTTTAGAACATAAATTGTAGTAAATATACATATGTATGTACATGTTCATATATTATTCTTCATGCTAGAATGACATGGTATATTACATAGTGAACTAAATCAGATATACACATTTTATTATGTGCACATACATATATCTAATTATGTGCATATATAGGACTTATTGATATGTATTGTTCATAAGAGAGAGGAACAAAGAAAACACGACAAGTTGCTCTGGATTGTTGCTCATCCTTACCGCTAAAATCTCTAAGATTGAAAGATGCCAACAAAAACCAAAGAAAAAAATGGAAGCTCCTTGCTTTGATTTTCCTAGCCATGATACTTCACATAGGGAATTGAGATACCCATAATCATTCTTTAAGGATGAAAAATGGCATGCTATTTTTATAACATGTCCAAAAAGATATGGGAAAACCGAATGGTATTTTTCATTTACAGTCGCAATTACAAAAAGCTTGGAAGATGTCTACATCCTCCAAAGTTCGTATATAAATACAAAAATAACTGGAGAATGAAGAAGAACAATAGATAATGTGAAGATGACTTTACCTTTTCCTTTCATTATAATGGTTTACATTTTCAATCAATTTGGCATAATTTTCTTATTTATACCAAAGAAGAAAAAGTCCTCATGTAGACCTTAGTTATGTGAAAAAAATATGATATGTTAATTAAAATGCCCAAGTCAACTCTTTTTAAAAGATATCAAACCAGTTTCCATTAAGTTTATACAATTCAGGCTGGAGAGATGGCTCAGCCATTAAAGTCTAGGCTCACAATCAAAATACAATCATCAACGGAACTAAAATATACTAGTATGCAAAACACTAAAAAAAAATAAATTCATGATGTTTTTATTTGGATAAAAATATAAGGTTCTATTTATTTGTAATTTTGTTATTGTTACTTCATAAATAAACAACCAAGCTTCAAACAGTCCCTGGTCTTCAACCTTTTCAGGGTGAAAGTCACTCATATTATTCATTAAAAGTGCAGAGTTACATTTCTTGTATTTCTTACAACACATAAAGAACTTGGAAGTCATCACCCCTGTCCTCACCAAAAGCAAACAATAGCAAAAGGACTAAAAAATCGATGCTTATTTCTTAGATCTGTTGAGATTTGAGGTCACCAGGCTTATTGCTGCCCTGAACGGTAGAGGCACAGGTAAGTATAAGAGTCACACTAAAGAAGATATTTATGGGAATGGTGACACAGGAGGCAGAAAGGAGTCAGGGCACTTAATGGAAATTTTGACAAATAATGCAACAATGAACTGGAATATCATGAGACAGGAGAGAAGTCTCAGGTACTAACTTTGTCAGGAGAAGAGTGGTTGCTATGTGTGCTTGAATGCTTCACCTTAAGGACCCCACTAGTTGGGTCCTCCTGGTGAATATTAGAGTAAAGTCAATTTTGCAGAGAAGGAGATAACCAAGAGAAAAGTAATATATCATCCTTTACTGACAGGTGAAACTGCTTGACATTCTTGACTATAAAGTACATATTTAATTTTTCTACAACCATGATCAAAATAGTTAACATATAATTCCCAAAGTTTCCAGGTCACTAGTCATGTCAAGCATGGAGGTAGTCATTAGAAGGCACAGATGATTCATCCTATCACATAAAGCAGAATGCAGAGCAACCATTGAAAACTGTAAGAACTGCCCTGGTGATACATTTCTGCTTGCTATGTCCATCTCACAGACTCAATACCTTGATCACCCCCATAACAACAGCCAGGGAACAGTCCTCAAAACATGAAGCACTAGAGACATTCTATTCAAAATATGCCAGAACAGGACTTAGATGATTGTCTGTGGTCCTTTGTCTCAGGTAAGAATAAAGGAAAAAGCTAAAAATTACAAATAAAAACAAACACAAACTTAGTCTATGACTTTAAAGTATTAACATTTACAAGTCTGATGAAAACTAAAGAGTATTTACCATGCACCAAATTTTCAGATGTCAGTATGTTCCCAAAATGATAATTGGGGAATTTACAGAAAAAAAAAAATAGTTATCACGATCCCTGATCACAAGTTGTACTACAGAGCAAATGTGATAAAAACTGCATGGTACTGGTACAATAACAGACAGGTAGGTCAATGGAATAGAACCGAATACCCAGAAATGAACCCACACAACTATGGTCATTTGATCTTTGACAAAGGAGCTAAAAACATCCAGTGGAAAAAGAAAGCATTTATAACAAATGGTGCTGGCTCAACTGGCAGTTAACATGTAAAAGACTGCAAATTGAACCATTCTTATTTCCTTGTACAAAGCTCAAGTCTAAGTGGATCAAGGACCACCACATAAAACCAGAGACACTGAAACTTATAGAGGAAAAAGTGGGGAAGAGCCTCAAACACATGGGCACAAGAGAAAAATTCCGGAACAGAACACCAATGGCTTGTGCTGTAAGATCAAGAATAGAGAAATTGGACCTCATAAAACTGTAAAGCTTCTTTAAGGCAAAGAAAACTTTCAATAAGACAAAATGGCAACAAATAGATTGGGAAAACATCTATACCAATCCTAAATCTGATATGGGGCTAATATCCAATATATATATAAAGAACTCAAGAAGTTGGACTCAAGAAAACCAAATAACCCTATTTAAAAATGGGGTACAGAGCTAAACAAAGAATTCTTAAATGAGTAATACCAAATGGCTGAGAAGCACCTAAAAAAAATATTCAACATCCTTAGTCATCAGGGATTCAAAACAACCCTGGGATTTCACCTCACATCAGCCAGAATGGCCAAAAACAAACAAAAAAAACAAACAAACAAAAAAAAAAAAAAAACCAACTCAGATGACAACAACTCAGATGACAGCAGATGCTGGAGAGGATGTGGATAAACTTCTCCTTTGTTGATGGGATTACAAGCTGATACAACCACTCTGGAAATTAGTTTGGTGGTTCCTCAGAAAATTGGACATTGTACAACTGGAAGATCCAGCAATATCTCTCCTGGGCTTATACCCAGAAGATGCTCCAAATTGTAATAAGGACACATGGTTCACTATGTTCATAGCAGCCTTATTTATAATACCCAGAAGCTGGAAAGAATCCAGATGTCCCTTAACAGAGGAATGGGTACAGAAAATGTGGTACATTTACACAATGGAGTACTACACAGCTATTAAAAGCAATGAATTTATGAAATTTTTAGACAAATGGATTGACCTGGAGGGCATCATCCTAAGTGAGGTAACCCAATCACAAAAGAACAGGTATGATATGCACTCACTGATAAATGGATATTAGCCCAGAAGTTCAGAATACCCAAGATAAAATTTGCAAACCACATGAAACTCAAGAAGAAGGAAGACCAAAGTTTGGATACTGTGATCCTTCTTAGAATGGGGAACAAAATATCAATGAAAGGAGTTACAGAGAGAAAGTTCGGAGCAGAGCCTGAAAGAATGAGCATCCAGAGACCGTCCCACCTGGGGATCCATCCCATAAACAACCACCAAACTCAGACACTATTGTGCATACCAAGAAGAGCTAGCTGATAGGAGCCTGATAACGCTGTCTCCTGAGAGGCTCTGCCAGTGCCTGACAAATACAGAAGTGGATGCTCACAGTCATTCATTGGAAATCAAATCAAAACAACACAGGGTCCCCAATGAAGGAGCTAGAGAAATTACACAAGGAGCTGAAGGGGTTGGCAGCCCCATTATGGAAGAACATCATTATGAACTAACCAGTACCTACAGAGCTCACTGGGACTAAATAACCAACAAAAGAAAACACATGGTGGGGCTCATGGCTCTAGCTGCATATATAGCAGAAGATGGCCTAATTGGGAGGAGAGGCCCTTGGTCCTGTGAAGGCTTGATGCCCCAGTATAGCGAACTGCCAGGTCCAGGAAGCAGGAGTAGGTGGGTTGGGGAGGAGGTGGATGATGGGAGGGGATAGGGGATTTTCAGAGGTGAAACTGGGAAAGAGGATAACATTTGAAATGTAAATAAAGAAAATATCTAATAATAAATAAGAAATTTTAAAAAAAGGTGGTCAAAGTCCAGTGACAAAAGGAATGATTGAAAAGAACTACTCAGCTATTTAAAAAATGAATTTACAAAATTCCTAGGCAAATGGATGGACCTGGAGGGTATCATCCTGAGTGAAGTAACCCAATCACAAAGGAACTCGCACAATATGTACTCACTGATAAGTGGATATTAGCCCAGAAACTTAGGATACCCAAGATATAAGATACAACTTGCCAAACGCATGAAATTCAAGAAGAACGAAGACCAAAGTGTGGACACTTTACCCTTTCTTAGAAATGGGAACAAAACACCCATGGAAGGAGTTACAGAGACAAAATTTGGAGCTGTGATGAAAGGATGGACCATCTAGTGATTACCATATGCAGGGATCCATCCCATAATCAGCTTCCAAATGCTGACACCATTGCATACACTAGCAAGATTTTGCTGAAAGGACCCAGATATAGCTGTCTCTTGTGAGACTATGCCGGGGCCTAGCAAACACAGAAGTGGATGCTCACAGTCAGCTATTGGATGGATCACAGGGCCCCCAATGGAGGAGCTAGAGAAAGTACTCAAGGAGCTAAAGGGATCTGCAACCTTATAGGTGGAACAATATTATGAACTAACCAGTACCCCGGAGTTCTTAACTCTAGCTGCATATGTATCAAAAGATGGCCTAGTCGGCCATCACTGCAAAGAGAGGCCCATTGGACTTGCAAACTTTATATGCCCCAGTACAGGGGAACACCAGGGCCAAAAAGGGGGAGTGGGTGGGTAGGGGATTGGGGGGTGGGTATGGGGGACCTTTGGGATAGCATTGAAAATGTAAACGAGGAAAATACCTAATAAAAAAAGTTAAAAAAAAGAAAAGAACAACCTAAGGAGACTGCCTTCTAACACTGTAATGAAAAATCATTCCCTGATGAGAGCTTAGTTCTTATCTGTGTATGAATAAACCACCATACTCACCAGCTACCTACCATAGCCCCTTGATCTGATAAAGAAATAAAGAAAAACTGTCATCTACTTGGTATTGGCAACCAATGAAAGGCTCCTCTCAGAGGAAAATTCTCTTGTTTAAAACTTTTGCTGGTACTTGCAGCTCTTTGTTTAGTGTTGGATGCCCCTGATATTTTCCTTTTCCACATTAGCATTTTCTTGGTGCTTTTCTTGTTCCTGTCTTACTTAAGCAGCCATATTGTTGGTATTTCATAGTGGAGCTTGGAAACACAGTCTCACTGCAGATTTCTTGATTCTTTGAAAACAAATAGAAAGGGCATCATTTCTTGAATATTCTCAAGTCTTAGGTACAGGATCTCTTGAGTAGATGTATCCATTGGATCTGGTACTCAGTGATCAGTTGTTACCTACATGTTCTGGTTTTCTGAAATGTAATCTGTTTGTTGCAAAACAAAACAAAACAAAACAAAAACAAAAACAAAAAACAACAGAAACAACTTCTTTCAGGAGAGCTGAGAGCTATACTCACTTATCTATGGGTATAATGATTAGTGTTTAGAATACAGTTACGTACTATGCTGGTATAGTTAATGGTAATTCCTCCACTTAGGTTAAATGCCTTTAAAAACATTCTTGGATTTATTGATTTCTACTTTAGTTCTATAATAATAAAGTTGATGAATATAGAAAATAATTTTGAATCATCATCAAGAAATATTGTCTGTATACCTTGGATTTTTTGCCTTAATTTTTAGTTTTCTAATACTATATTAAAATATTTTAGCACAGCACTCAGAAGTTTTCTACAATATCTCACCATTTAATCCTCACTTATTTTGTATCATCCTAACATTGCTGGTTACGCTTTCTTCACTTTTAGTTCACGTTAAAAGTCAGAGCTATTATCATGCTACTATGTCAATGATTTCCACATTTCAAGCTATCCAGCAGAAGGAACATGCAGACTGGTAAAATGTATGCATTTGATATCTATTTGCTTTAATAAAAAATATTAACACTTTAAGTTTAGATCACAGATTTTCCCAGTTCTATCCTCAAAGTGGATACCCCACTTGTTTTGAATGAATGAAGACTGAAATCTATCATTCCTGTGTGGTGAAATGCTTGGATCTAACTGGATTGCTGCTTGCTAGCCAAAGGGGCAGGTGTCAACATGAGCTTCTGTTTTACTGCTCGGTGGATGTAGTATGTTTCTCCTTGTGTAATAAATATTGTTTCCTGAATCCCACACATCCCTCTTGGATTCCTCTCTCTCCAATTCTCTTGTTTGTATCCCTGACTACCTATATCATAGTTTAAAACCATATTTATTCTTCAGCTTTTTTGGGGAAACATTATTTATATTTATGATTTTTTATTTACTACAGAAGATATCTGAATATATCTTTGCACCTTCCTAAGTGTTTAATAGATATAAATATAATGCCAATGTTGTTACTTTCAGAAATTTAAAGTCCACGACGTTATGCCTCTGCATTTCTCTTACTTTCAAGACTGATTATTATTATGAATCTCACTTCTGGTATTTTGACAATTGCTTTTATTTGTTCGTTTGTTTGTTTGTTTGGTTGGTTGGTTTTGGTTGTTTGTTCTTTCTAATATACTAGGCTGTTGGATAAAGCTTTTTATTAAAGATGCTAATAATTCTCATAAAATGCAGTTCCTCTAATATTGTTCACTTACTATCTCAGTGATGAGGAGGATTGAATTTCTTTAGTTTATAGATTTTCTTGTTAATCTTCAGTTATATTCTTTCTGTTGTTCTCTTTGTGTGTGATTTAATGTGTTATATCACTTTGATTAACTCACAAATTACCAAAATGCAATTATCTGTCTAACTTACTCTCATCCCTTTGCTATTTTACTTCATTTCACAGTAAATTTCCTTTATATTTAAGCTTGTATTTATTCTATCATATTTTAAATTTGTGAGACAGTTTTTCTGTAATCTTAATGTTTTCTCATATAGTATGCTGTCCTTGTATCAAAATATTAGAAGCTTATTCATTATAAATCATAGCTTTCTAGGTTTTATTCTATTGGATTTTATTATTTGGGTTTTATTCTTTTAATCTCATCAAGTCTTTCTTTCAAATGATAGAAATATACAAATTCATATTTTTCACTTTTTTGAAGCATATTACTGACTTTTCACAGAGAAGTAATTATTTTAATGATGGCAGCTGGAATTCTTACTTGCTGTGGATTTCTAGGTAGTTGATTGACTTCCCATGTATGGAAGGATTCCTGTAACATAATCTTCCACAGTGAGAAGCAAGACTGCTGGCTGATGTCAGCTAGTCTAACCTAACTGTATCATTGGAATTCACTTGTAAAATTGTTTGTATCAGATACATAAGATTTAAATCTCTCAAAATTTGGGGGCATAGTTATGCCATCTGGAGATTCCCAACAACTTTATAAAAAGATTTCTTTTTCTGAAAAGTCTAGATTTAACTCGAATATACACAGAGAATATGCACAGAGAATATATACAGAGAATAAGGTCTCCAGACAACTGAAATTTTAGGCATGTATTTATTTATGAACTCTTTCTTGTCCATAATTGATGGTCTACTATGTTTAAGAAGTAATTCTATGCAACTAGGAAGGAAGCAGCAAAGAGTCACAAGATATCTACAAAGAAATGACAGTCTAGTCTAAAACCAGAATTCCAAAGAATAATGGTAATAGTAAGAATAGAGATAAAAGCTGTGAAAATTATGTAGAAGGATTTTCACTGTGAACACTCATCAGGGGACACAACCTGAGACAGAGCAATATCTTAGGCAAGGTGATATTTGAACAGAGGACTGAATGATAGGTTAGAGATAATTGGCAAAGACTGAGAGGATAAAACATTCTGTACCCAGCAAACAAACTGTGAAAAAGCAAACAGAGAACATAGAGAGAAATGAGTTCCATTGATCCAAAAATCTCCAGGATTTATGTTATTTAAAAACAATAAACATGCTATTTGTATTAAATTTCTCTAAAAAATGCATTGTGGTTTACACATGAGATTTGCTTGGGAGGATGTAAAATCTGTCATAGAATCTACGCATTTCATCGACAGTATCATATTTTATCACATATAATCCTAGCTATTTACTGTCAACAGAAACCATAGTCATAAGCTTCATCTTATTTTTATCTACCACACCTGTCTATCTTTTTATTTTGGATTATTTTTCTTTTTATTGTTTTGACCTACTCTATGCTGCTAGCTTTACATATTAGTAATAATGGTTTCAAAGATGGCATCAGCAATGTTTTGTGAGAGATGGACAAGCCTACAAAATCTCACAAATTTAGGGCTCGTGCAACTACACAAATAAGGCAAATTCAAACTCAACAGGTAAATTATTTAGAATTGGAATTTTCATGCTTAGTTTTAAGCATAATTTCTTTTTATTATTAGTTATTTATTTCATTTACATTTCCAATGCTATCCCAAAAGTCCCCAACACCCTCCCCACCCACTCCCCCACCCACCCACTCCCACTTCTTGTCCCTGGCACTCCCCTGTACTGAGGCATATAAAGTTTGCACAACCAATGGGCCTCTCTTTCCACTGATGGCCAACTAGGCTATCATCTGATACATACGCAGCTAGAGACAAGAGCTCTGGGGGTACTGGTTAGTTCATATAGTTGTTCCACCTATAGGGTTGCAGATCCCCGCAACTCCTTGGGTACTTTCTCTAGCTCCTCCATTGGGGGCCCTGTGATCCATCTATTAGCTGACTGTGAGCATCCACTTCTATGTTTGCTAGGCCCCGGCGTAGTCTCACAAGAGACAGCTACATCTGGGTCCTTTCAGCAAAATCTTGCTAGTGTATGCAATGGTGTCAGCGTTTGGAGGCTGATGAATCCCCAGGTATGGCAGTCTCTATATGGTCCATCCTTTCATCTCAGCTCCAAACTTTGTCTCTGTAACTCCTTCCATGGGTGTTTTGTTCCCAATTCTAAGAAGGGGCAAAGTGTCCATACTTTGGTCTTCGTTCTTCTTGAGTTTTATGTGTTTTGCAAATTGTATCTTATATCTTGGGCATTCTAAGTTTCTGGGCTAATATCCACTTAGTGAATACATATTGTGCGAGTTCTTTTGTGATTGGGTAACCTCACTCAGGATGATGCCCTCCAGGTCCATCCATTTGCCTAGAAGTTTCATAAATTCATTCTTTTTAATAGCTGAGTAGTACTCCATTGCTTAAATGTACCACATTTTCTGTATCCATTCCTTTGTTGAGGGGCATCTGGGTTCTTTCCAGCTTCTGGCTATTATAAATAAGGCTGCTATGAAGATATGGGCACAGGGGAAAAATTCCTGAATAGAACAGCAATGGCTTGTGCTGTAAGATTGAGAATCAACAAATGGGACCTCATAAAATTGCAAAGCTTCTGTAAGGCAAGAGACACTGTCAATAAGACAAAAAGGCCACCAACAGATTGGGAAAGTATCTTTACCTATCCTAAATCAGATAGGGGAGTAATATCCAATATACATAAAGAACTCAAGAAGGTGGACTCCAGAAAATCAAATAACCCCATTAAAAAATGGTGTGCAGAGCTTAACAAAGAATTCTCACCTGAGGAATACCAAATGGCTGAGAAGCACCTGAAAAAATGTTCAGCATCCTTAATCATCAGGGAAATACAAATCAAAACAACCCTGAGATTCTACCTCACACCAGTCAGAATGGCTTATATCAAAAATTCAGGTGACAGCAGATGCTGGCGAGGATGTGGAGAAAGGAACACTCCTCCATTGTTGGTGGGATTGCAAGCTTGTACAACCACTCTAGAAATCAGTCTGGCGTTTCCTCAGAAAATTGGACATAAGAGGATCCTGCAATATCTCTCCTGGGCATGTATCCAGAAGATGTTCCAGCCGGTAAGAAGGACACATGCTCCACTATGTTCACACCTGTCTATCTTATTGTTTATTCTGACATGATGGTGATCAATTTTCAATTTAGGCTAGATGAGGCTAAATAAGTTGACAGAGGTGAGAATTAGGTAAATATACTGTAGGGAATGGCTAATTTTAATTTATAGTGTACTATATAACACGATGAATGATTTATCCAGTGTGTATTGTTAGGGCCTTTGGATACTCATAAATGAACATTCATATGTTCATATCACCGCATTACAGAGTATTAAAACATAAAGCTTTTTCTTGTCAAATAAACCTGAGCCTAAACCTGAGTCCAAGAACATGTAAACATGTAATAAGCATGTGACATCACCATTGTGTGTTAATTTTCTAAGACTCATGCTTCTTGAGTAGGAGTAGACATATATGTATCTATATCTCTATGTATGTATATATATATGTGTGTATATATATATGTGTATATATATATATATATATATATATATATATATATATATATATATATATATATAAATCTAGGATAGAAATCCAGATATATAAATGTCATAAATTAGGGACATATTTTATGTTGGTATTAAAATTATAAGACAAATATAATCAAATATAATCAGAAATTAATATAGGTAGATTTATTTTTTTTATTTTTTAGAAAATATGTCTGAATGTGTCTATATGCATGACTGTAAATCTGACTTTAGTGCCTTGAAAGGCAGGCATACAGAGGACTGAGGACTGAATTTCCTTATGGAATCCACACATCATTATACGCTCCTATTATTTGGCCCCACTCTACTCTATTCTTGCCCTCATTTGTGATGCTCACAATGTCCTTCTGATTTCTTGTCACATAGGTTTCTTTGTCATCTCTTGTTATTAAAGTGCCAGCATCATAGTACTTTTGTACTTAACTATCACGTATTATACACATACATGCACACACATACACATACATGCACACACATACACATACATGCATACACACACACACACACACAGAGAGAGAGAGAGAGAGAGAGAGAGAGAGAAAATCACATACACTTACAATGTATAAAAACTATCCCAATGTCAGAGAAAGTAATCTAAGAAAAGAGAAGTGGGAATGATTGAAATTTAAAATCTTTAGCAAAGGGAACATCAGAGTGAAGATAAAATACACAGAATAGAGACAAACAGGTATCTCTTGCTCAGACAGGAAATTCAACTCTAGAGTCTATAAACTCAATCTGTAGACAGGGTTTCTTTGATGTAAGTCTCACTTGGGTGTCTCTTTCTACCTGAAAATCACAGAGAAATTAGTCATCCCTGAAAATATGTTAAGTGACAACTTATGGACTCAACAGATTATATTTAGAGATTAATATACATATGCAAATATATCCATACATACAGTAACAATTAATAAAACTGGTGTTAAACGTTTAAAGGAGAGTATGTAGGTGTGTATCGGAATGTGCTCAGAGCAGAAAGGGAAGGGTGAAATATAATTCCATTACAATGTCAAAACACTTCACTTTACATGAAATCTCAAAAAACTTTTCAATTAACCAAAGTTTACTATCAATCCCTGGAAAATATCTTACAGCAAAAAGGGATAATTTTGGTAAATTATTTTGATGCTGTTTCCGCTGTAACTGAAGGAGTTCCTCAACAGGCAGAGCTGCTCTATGAAGTCTGTCAGTTACTGATACGTGGTATTAGCATCCCTGTGCCAAAGGTGTTATGGTCTCACCTTGTTATTTATGAGTCCCTGGCTCTTCTGGAAAACAAACAACTGCAGTTTTCCAGGATATTAAAGTCACTTTTATTGATGCTTTCGAACTTGATGTATGATCTCATAGGGACAATGCAAACAAAGCCCTGATAAACATACAATTTATTACCAAAGCACCTATTTAATGAAAATATCTTCTGTACATATGATATGTTACAATGACTATTCAGTAACATTCAAATTCTGCTTTCAATTTTTTGTGAGGTGTATTGGGTTTTTCTCTTTATATTTCTTCTTTTATCATCCCACTAGTGTAACCATTGATTTCTTTTCTGTTTAGACCGCGTCATTAACATTAACAACACATATGTATTTGAATTACTATAAATGTGTGTGTAAACATACATCCAGCACACTTAATAATAAGTTTTCATATATTTTCTAAATTAGCTGAATAAACCTCATAGTTAACAATGCTGTGTCAAAGATGGGAGTTATTTCAATACTGTATAACTTTAAAACAATTAGCATACATAATGAAACAGCATGCAATGAGCATAGTTTATATTATTATCATGTCTTTCCTAAAATTTGAGGAAAATATTCAAGAAAAAGTAATTTGTTATAAATATTTTCATTGGCCTTTAGATTATGGCAAATGCATATTTATGAATGAAAATGTTTACAGATTGACCTAATATTCTATTTAAACTTGGACAATTATTTTTATTATAAAACAATTTTTGAAGTGGTTCAGCTTATGACATGTCTAAAATTTAATCATTGTTTTAAAGGCTAGACATTATGAACTGAGAAAGAGAGAGGGAGAGGGAGAGGGAGAGGGAGAGGGAGAGGGAGAGGGAGAAAACAGAAATAAGGAAGGGAGGGAGGAAGGAAGCAAATTACAAAAGAATGAAGGAACATTCTCAGACTCACTTCAGCTCATGTAACAAGAACATAAGATATTCATACTATGGTTTCGGGAGTACACATTAAAAGACATAATTAAGGATAAATCATACATGGTTCAGTTATAATTAATCTGAATTGACATCTAGCTACATTTTTTTTTGTTGTCTAATGTCATTTTGGAGTCAAAATTTTCTCACTTTATTTCTATATAGCTATTCAATTTTATATCAAATATAATACTAAAAATAGTTTTGGTTCTGAGGTAGAGGACCTTTATGATAAAATTTTCTTTGTAATGATAGGATTGGTTATTGTTTGCTATCACCTTTTGATTTATTAGCCTGTATTTTCATACAGAACAGAGTGTTGGCCATTGGTATACAATGTGAAAAGGAAGATATATCTTTGATCCATATAATAAAAACTCATTTTAACACAGATATTATTAAAAAGAATTATAATAATTACTATAGCTATATGACTATAACAATTTAGACAAAATAACTGGGAACTCATGCTAAATTTTCAGCATATTTTAAAAAGAGATTTAATACAGAAAGTTGATAAGGAAGAAATGAGAAGAAAAGAGGAAGTTAGAATCCATGAGAGAAGAGACAAACTGACAGGAGTTAAAACCTGTGACTTGTCAGTTATTAGGAAAGAAAAGAAAACATGTAAACACAACGTTAAAATAAGCTATGGAAGAAAAGTCTACTGAAAAGTGCAAAAACAGAATGGATTTTAACATTGAAAACCTAAATAAAAATCAGTATATATATATATAATATCTATTCAATATATTAATACTTATATGTAATATACATGAACATGCTTTTACTACTTTTAATTATACTTATTTTATATTAATATATAAATAATTATTTATATACATATATATAATAAACCTGAGAAGAAAGCAGAGAAAAGGGAGAGTGACAGTAATACAAGGAGGGAGGCAGAGCTCACGTAAGACAGTGCAGTTCATTATACTGTTATCAGAAATGAGATCATAGAAAAAGATTGCTGTGTTTTGCAAAATCACTTGAGAGCCTTTTATGCCATCAGCCCAGACAGCATTGCAATGAGCAGAATGAAAGTGAACTGCAGCTTCCTAGGGGGGGAGATCAGGAGCTGCAGGAGCTCTTCGAAAACTAGAGATCCTATTCTGGTGATGGATGGTGCATAAATATCAGGATGGAGTTCTCTGTCTCACTCACATCCACACGTTCACAAGTAAGTCAGAGTGGGGATTAACATTCCAGGAATACAAATTATCATTTTCTGTGCAGTGGTACAGACAGCACACATAATTTAGTGAGATCTACATAAATATAAAAGGTTTGTGTGAAAATGCAACAACTTTTAAATGAATTAGATGGTTGATATTTCTTAAAACGTGTACTTTATTTTTTTTTCCTTTCTGAATAATAATTACTTGATTCTGCAACCTTGGACTTAAAATAACAAAGAAATGAAGAAATTCACTTTCTTTTTTTTCAGGTTTTTTTTTATTAGATATTTTCTTTATTTACATTTCAAATGCTATCCCAAAAATTCCCTATACCCTCCTCCCGCCCTGCTCCCCTACCCACCCACTCCCACTTCTTGGCCCTGGCATTCCCCTGTACTGGGGCATATAAAGTTTGCAAGACCTAGGGGCCTCACTTTCATGAAGCTAACTTTATCTAAGTCTATGGAAGTTAGTTAGGAATTATAACACATTTCATACATCTAAATCTGCAGACTATTTAGAATGATCATGTGTTATTAAACGCGTTCTCACGCCCGGCCAGGAAGAACACAACAGACCAGAATCTTCTGAGGCAAAACTTTATTGCTTACATCTTCAGGAGCAAGAGTGTAAGTAGCAAGAGAGCGAGAAAACGAAACCCCGTCCCTATTAAGGAGAATTCTCCTTCGCCTAGGACGTGTCACTCCCTGATTGGCTGCAGCCCATCGGCCGAGTTGACGTCACGGGGAAGGCAGAGCACATGGAGTGGAGAACCACCCTCGGCATATGCGCAGATTATTTGTTTACCACTTAGAACACAGCTGTCAGCGCCATCTTGTAACGGCGAATGTGGGCGCGGCTCCCAACAATCATGCATCACTTATTCTATTTTTTTAAAACTTAGCATTCACAATAATCATAATTTCTGCAATAAATATCTTGTAAGACACTGATAGTTTGCCATTCAAATAATAGTAATGATAAAAAAGTACCAAGATTAAAATAACTTCTACATCTGTATGTCTATCATTTTTCATTAATATTTTGAAAAGATTAGTTTCACTATTTGATATTACCTTCACTTCAATTGTAAATTATATGTTTTATAATTTAGTTGTGAACATAATTTCTTGAACAACACATTGTCTCAATTTTTTACTATAAATATTTTTAGATATCTTTGAGGAAGCATGGAAGTAGATGAGAAGAGATATATAGTAACAGATTACTTGATAGGTTTATTTTTTATTTTATGTATTTTATTTTTATTAAATGCTTTCTTCATTTACATTTTAAATGCGATCCCCTTTCCTAGTTTCCTCTCTGAAAATCTCCTGTAGCCTTTCCCCTCCCTGTGCTCCCCAACCCACCGACTCCCACTTCATGGCCCTGGCATTCCTTTATACTGGTGCATAGAATCTTCCCAAGACCAAAGTCCTCTCTTCCCATTGATAGCTGACAAGGTCATCCTCTGCTATATATGCAGCTAGAGACATGACAGGAGATCAAGGGGATACTTGGTAGGTTTTAACGTGCAAAATGTACATGTGAGAGACTGGCCAAGGACAAGCTTCAATGATCGCAAAGACAGGAGCCAGTTTGCTTTGCTCTTTATTCTTCAAGAAACACTTTCACAGTTTTCCAGCTTGGTATTTTCCTTTCTTCATTTTTAGGGATAATTTTCCCTGGTTAACTGCTTTCTATTCTTTTCTGAAATGTTGAGCTAGATAAAAACTAAAAAAAAAAAAAAAAAAAAAAAAAAAAAAAAAAAAAAAAAAAAAAAAGACTAATCCTTTTCTTTTGATAACATTTGATTTCAAAATATCCTGAAATCAGTTTACTCTCCCTAAACTCCTCTCACTCTCATCTGCCTCTCCTCCCTCAGACAACTCTTCAATGTTCTGTTTCTAATGAAAACAACTACTCTTACTTGACCAAAACCATTTCTTCTTATGTATTAATAAATAACTCTATACTTATTTTATAAGGACATTGATAGTTAATGAAAGATTTTAAAAGTGTTTAAATACCAGCTTGTTGTCTGAATGGCAATGGATGAGTGTTCCTCTTTCTACATACACACTAGCATCCACTGTCACCTGAGTTTTTTATTGGTGTGAGGTGGAGTCTCAGGCTTGTTTTGATTTGCAATTCTTTGATAACTAAGGATGTTGAAATTTTCTTTGGAATTCAATCTGGTAGTTCCTCAGAAAATTGGAAATAGTTTTACCTGAAGACCCAGCTATACCAGTCCTGGGCATATTCCAAAACGATTCTCCAACATATATCAAGGACACATGCCCCACCATATTTATGGCAGCCTTATTTATAACAACCAATAGCTGGAAACAAGCGAGATGTCCCTCAACAGAAGATTGGATACAGAAATCGTGGTACATTTACACAATGGAACACTACTCAGCTATTAAAAGCAATGGATGGAACTAGAAAATATCATCCTGATGAGGTAACCCAGACACAAAAGAACACACATGGTATGTACTCCCTGATAAGTGGATTGTAGCCTAATAGTTCGAAATACCAAGATATAACCCAAAAAACATATGAAGCTGAAGAAGGAAGACCAACATATAGATGCCTCAATCCTACATAGAAGGGGAAATGAAATAATAGCAGGAGGTAGAGGGAGGGTGAGACCTGAGAGGGAGAGAGGAGGGAAGAGTAGGGACAGAAACTGATATTGGAAGGGATGGGAAAGAAGTACAGAGGGTCAGAAAAATTGAATAAAAACATGTAGAAGTGGGAATTGGGAACTGGGGAGTAGCTACTACAAAATCTCAGACTCCAGGAAAGCCAGAGGCTCCAGGAGCCAATGGCAATGACTTTAGATGAAATACCCAACAAAGGAGAGATACAACCCATGAATACCACTTCCAGTAGATAGGCACAGTCCCCAATTGAGTGATGGGGCCACCCATGCATCTCAAATGTTTTAACCCAGAAATGTTTCTACCCAAAGGAAAGAAAACGTCAAAAATAGAGCAGAGACTGAAGGAAAGGGCATCCAGAGACCTCCCCACCTAGAGATCCATCCTATCTGAAGACATCAACCTCCCACACTATTACTGATGCCAATAAGCTCTTGCTGACAAGAGCCTGATATGACTGTTCCCTGAGAGGTTCTACTAGCACATGACCAATACAGATGTTGATACTCAAAGCTAACTATGGGACTGAGCCCAGAGACATCAATGGAAGAGCTACTGGAAGGACTAAGGGAGCCGAAGGAGATTCCAACTCTCTAGAAAAAACCACAATATCAACTAAATGGACTAACCAGTGCTTCCAGGGACTAAACCATCAACCAAAGAGTATACATGGAGAGATCCAGGACTCCAGATACATATGTAGCAGAGGATGGCCTTATTTGACAGTGGGAGGGGAGGAAGGCTTGATGCTCTAGCATAGGGAGATGTTAGAGTGGTGAGTCTAGAGTGGGTGAGTGGGTTGAGGAGCACCCTCATAGAGGCAAAGTGGAGGGAGCATGGGAGGATTAAATGGGGGGATTTTGGAAGGGTAACCTGGAAGGAGGATATCATTTGAAATGTAAATGAATAAAATGATTATAAAAAATAAAAATAAAAGTGTTTAAATAGATGGAAATGCCAAACTGTCTGGGTTGAAAATGACCAATGAATACATGCATCCATTTATAAATCTTGATGTTCACGTGTATGTGCCACCAAATTCAACTACACGTGCACCAAACATAGGCTTATTAAATTACTATTTAAAAAATAAAACCTCGAAGAGATATAATTACACATACACAGATATGACATTTATTCTATAGTAAGATTACTTACATTGTATGAGAAACACTAACATCACAGAGTAGAAGTAATTGGTTTCCCAGCAACACACAAGGGAATGATAGATAAGGAAGGCATGGAGCACTCTCCTGCCTTCTTGGCACACAGAAGGCTAAGACAAGAATCATATGCAGTATAACTAGTGGTTTTCTAAATACCTGGAAACTGTCAAATCCACTTACAACAATTTCAAGGTAAAAGCTTACCTTGAATTCTAACTTCCAAGTTTCACAAATGCTTTATTTACTAGTGAAAACGATTAAGCATTTGGAGAGATATTTTGAGAAACACTAGATGTTTGGGAAACAGGAGTACTTGATGCAAATTGTGAAAACTTATCACACACACGCACACACGCACACACGCACACACGCGGAAAGAAGAAAAAGAGAGAGAGAGAGAGAGCGAGAGCGAGAGAGCGAGAGCCTGCAATGTCCAGGTGTTTTCTCAGACATCATGCCATGAACTTACCACTTGCAATTAGCTAAGCTTAAAGCCACTGTCAGGATTAAAATTCCAAAACCACTTAGGTAACGATAGTGAAATTATACTCACACTCTGCCCAGTAACACCACCACTACTGTTAGAGTGAAAAGAACTGTAGAATTCAATTTTTCCTCTTCGTTAAGAGCTCTCTGCAGTTTGTACTTTAACATCAACCATGCCAGCTCTATGGGAGGTATCTGAGCTACCAGCACAAATCATCTCTGTCAGGACATTAATTCCACTTAGGAGACACATCTGACAACTTAATTACAACTTCTTATGTGCTCTTGTCTGTGTTTTGGCATAAGGAAAAGTAAATTCCCTTAAAGTCTTTTAATTTTTTCTATGTATATAAGTGTTGTGATTTTTTTCATTTAGTCTTCAAACAATGTGTTTGTATATGTGTGTGTGCATATATATATATATGTATATATATATATACACATATATATGTATATATATATGAAATAATGAAATATTGTGTTTAAAAAGAATGAGAGTTATTAGTACAATGAATTCTTAAAATTAATAGTTATTTTATGAGTTCCTAGGAGAAAACATTTTAATATGTTGTTGCTGAATACATAATTTTGTACACATATGTCTTAGTGTTCTGTTGTGAACAGACAGCATAGTCCTGGCAACTCTTATTTAATTTTTCTTTTATTATTGTTAATCGTTCCATTCATTTATCTCTCTGCCCCCATCCCACATCAGCCCTTCACCTGTCCTTTTGCCTGTTTGAGGGTGCTACCCCCACTCGCCCACACTCTCCCATCCCACCTGACAGCTCCAGCATCCCCCTACTCTGGGGCATCAAACCTCCCTGGCACCAAGGGCCTCCCCTCGCATTGCTGTCAGACATGGCCACCCTCTGCTACTTATGTATCTAGAGCCAAAGATCCCTTTAGGTACACTCCTTGGTTGGTGGTCTAGACTCTGGGAGAACTGGGTGGTCAGGCCAGCCTATGTTGTTCTTCCACTGGGGTTGCAATCCCCCTCTTCTCCTCCAGTCCTTCTGCAGGCTCCCCCAACAGGTTCCCTGAGCTCAATCTGATGGTTGGCTCCAAGCATCTGCCTCTGCTTTGGTCAGTTGCTGGCCAGACCTCCCCAGGAACTGCCAAACTCTGTTCCGCTCCACAAGCTCCTCTTAACCATGACAGGGTTTGGTGTCTGCAGACATGCTGTATCCGCAGGTGGGGCAGTCCCAGGTTGATACTTACTTACTTCAGTCTCTGTTCCATTTTTTTTCCCTGTTCTTCCTTTGGACAGGAATATTTCTGGGGAAAAGCAAAACAAACAAACAAATAAACAAACACTCAAACAAACAACTTTGAGATTGGTGGGTGGCTCAACCAGGGGCTGTGCCTATCTACTGGAGGTGATCTCCACAGGTTCTATCTCTCCCTTCTCTGCACATTACAGCTGAAGTCAATCCCATTGGGTACTGGGAGCCTCACATTTCTCTGGTGTCTGGGACCCTACAGTAGCTATCCCCAGTTCTTCAACCCCCATGTTACCTATTTTTATTCAATTTCCTGACCCTCTGTACCTCTCTCATGTCTCCTCCATATTCTATACTGACACCCTTATTGCTTCCTCCTCTTTTCTCTCTCCTTTATCCCATTCTCCTTCTGTCTCCCACAATCATCCTGTTCCCACCTATTTACATTTCCCTGATGACTAAATATGTTGAACATTTCTTTTTTTTTTTCATTTATAGTGGTTTTCTTTTTTTCTTTTTTTCTATTTCAGATATTATTCTTTTTTTTTTGAACATTTCTTTAAGTGTCTCTGAGCCACATGAGATTCCTCAGTTGAGAATTCTCTATTTAGCTCTGTACTCCAATTTATTTTTTAAAAGATATTTCCTTTATTTACATTTCAAATGTTATCCCCTTTCCTGATTTTCCCTCTAAAAAAATCCCCTATACCCTCCCCCATAACTCTGCTCACCAAGCCACCCACTCCTGTTTCCTGGCCCTGGCATTTCCCTATACTGGGGCATAGAACCTTCACAGGACCAAGGGACTCTCCTCCCATTGATGACCAACTAGGCCATCCTCTGCTACATATGCAGCTAGAGTCATGACTCCCAGCATGTGTTTCTTTCTTTGGTTGTTTAGTCCCAGTGAGCTCTGGGGGTACTGCTTATTTCAAAATGTTGTTCCTCCATAATGGGGCTGCGAACCCCTTCAGCTCCTTGGGTTCTTTCTCAAGCTCCTTCATTGGAGACCCTGTGCTCAGTCCAATGGATGGCTGTGAACATCCTCTTCTGTATTTGCCAGGCACTGGCAGAGCCTCTCAGGAGACAGCCATATCAGGCTCTTGTCAGCAAGGTCTTGTTGGCCTCCACAATAGTGTCTGGGTTTGGTGATTGTATACATGATGGATCCACAGGTGGGGCAGTCTCTTGGTCATTTCAGTTGCTGCTCTGAACTTTGTCTCTGTAACTCCTTCCATGGGTATTTTGTTCCCCCTTCTAAGAAATGTCAAAGTATCCACACTTTGGTCTTCTTTGTTCTTCAGTTTCATGTGGTTTGCAAATTGTATCTTGAGTATTCCAAGCTACTGAGCTAATATGTACTTATCAGTGAGTACATATCATGTGTGTTCTTTTGTGATTGGATTATCTCACTTAGGATGATATCCTCCAGATCCATCAATTTGTTTAAGAGTTTCCTAAATTCATTGTTTTTAATAGCACCATTGTGTAAATGTACCACATTTTCTGTATCCATTCCTCTTTTGAGGGACATCTGGGTTCTTTCCAGCTTCTGACTATTAAAAACAAGGCTTCTATGATCATAGTGGAGCATATATCCTTATTATATGTTGGAGCATCTTCTGTACTCCACTTTTTAATAGGGTTATTTGGTTCTCTGGTGTCTGCCTTCTTGAGTTTTTTTTTTTGTGTGTGTGTGTGTGTGTATTTTGGATATTAGCCCTGTATTGCATATAGGGTTTGTAAACATATTTTCCCATTCTGTGGGTTGTCATTTTGTCCTATTGATAGTGTCTCTTGCTTTACAGATGCTTTTCAATTTTATGAGATCCCATGTTTTCGATTGTTGCTCTTAAAACATTGGTTCAGAAAGTTTTCCCCTGTGCTTAAGTAGTGGAGGCTCTTCCCCACTTTTTCTTCTATTAGATTCAATATATCTGGTTTTATGTGGATGTCCTTGATCCACTTGGACTTGAGCTTTGTGCAAGGAGATAGGTATGAATCAATTTGCATTCTTCTACATACAGAATGCCTTGAACCAGCATCATATGTTGAAACTTCTGTCTTTTTTCTCTGAATGGTTTTAGCTTGCTTGTCAAAGGTCAAGTGATCATAGGCATGTGGGTACATTTCTGGGTCTTCGATTCTGTTCCGTTGATCTACTTGCGTTTTCTGCACCAATACCACACAGGTTTTGTCACTATTTCTCTCTATAGTATAGCTTGAAGTCTGGGATGACAATTCCTCCAGATGTTCTTTTATTGTTGAGAATAGTTTTTTGCTATTCTAAATGAATTTGAAAATTGCTCTTTCTAACTCTATGAAGAATTGAGTTGCAATTTTGATGGGGATTACAATGAATCTGTAGATTGCTTTTGGCATGATCGCCATTTTTAATATATTAATCCTGCCAATCCATGAGCATGGAAGATCTTTTCAACTTCTGATGTCTTCTTTGATTTCTTTCTTCAGAGACTTGAAGTTCTTGTCATGCAAATCTTTCACTTCCTTAGTTAGAGTCACACCAAGATATTTTATATTATTTGTGACTATTGCAAAGTGTATTATTTCCCTATTTGTTCTCATCCCATTTATCCTTTGAGTAGAGGAAGGCTACTGATTTGTTTGACTTAATTTTATATACACCACTTTGATGATGTTGTTTATCAGTTGTATGAGCTCTCTGGTAGAAATTTTGGGGTCACTCATGTATATTATCATATCATCTGAAAATTGTGATAACTTGATCTCCTTCTTCCCAATTTGTATATGTTTGATTTCTTTTTGTTTTCTAATTTCTCTGGCTAGAAATTCGAGTATTTTATTGAATAGATAGGGAGTGAATGTACAGCCTTGTCTAGTCCATGATTTTAATGGAATTGCTTTGAATTCCCTTCAATTTAGTTTGATGTAGACTATTGGTTTGCTGTTTATTGCTTTTATTATATTTTGTTATGCACCTTGAATTCCTGATCTCTCCAGTATATTTAACATGAATGGGTTTTGTAGTTTGTCAAAGGCTTTTTTCCACATCTAATGAGATGATCATGGTGGGTTTTTGTTGTTGTTCTTGTTTTGTTTTGTTTTTTGACTTAGTTTATGTAATGGATTACATTAATGGATTTCCATATATTGAACCATCCCTACATCCCTAGGATGAAGCCTACTTGATCATGATGGATGATCGTTTTGATGTGCTCTTGAATTCGTTTTATAAGAAAACTGGTCTGTAGTTCTCTTTCTTTGTTGGATCTTTTGTGGTATATGTATCAGTGTAACTGTGACTTCATAGAAAGAATTCTGTAGTGATCTTTCTGTTTCTAGTTTGTGGAATAGTTTGAAGAGAATTAGTATTAGGTCTTCCTTGAAGGTCTGATAGAATTCTGCACTAATACCATTTATCACTGCAGCCCTGTTTTTGTTTGTTTGTTTGTTTGTTTGTTCGGGAGACTTTTAATGACAGCTTCTAATTCTTTAGGGGTTAATGAAACTGCTTAGATGATTTATCTGATCTTGATTTAACTTTGTTACCTAGTATCTGTCTATAAAATCATCCATTTCATCCAGTTTTTCTTGTTTTGTTGAATATAGACTTTTGTAGTAGTATCTGATTATTTTTTGAATTTCCTCTGTTTCTGTTCTTATGTTTCCCTTTTCATTTCTGGTTTTGTTAATGTGGATACTGTATCTGTGCCCTTTTGTTAGTCTGGCTACAGGTTTGTCTATCTTGTTAATTTTCTCAAAGAACCAGCTCCTCATTTTGTTGATTCTTTGCACAGTTTTTTTTTGTTGTTGTTGTTGGTTTTTTTTTTTTTTTTTTTTTTTGTTTTTGTTTTTGTTTCTGCTTGGTTGATTTCAGCCCTGAATTTGATTATTTCCTGCTGTCTACCCCTCCTGGTTGTATTTGCTCCTTTTTGTTCTATAGCTTTCAGATGTGCTGTTAAGCTGCTAGTTTCTTTTTGGAGGCACTCAGAGCTATGAGTTTTCCTCTTAGCATTGCTTTCATTGTGTCCTGTAAGTTTGGGTATGTTGGTCCTTCATTTTCATTGAATTCTAAAGAGTCTTTAATTTCTTTCTATTTTTCTTCCCTGACCAAGTTATCATTGAGTAAGTTGTTCAGCTTCCATGTGTATATGAGCTTTGTTTTTTGCTTTTTGTTTTTGTTGTTGTTGTTGTTGTTATTGAAGACCAACCTTAGTCCGTGGTATTCTGATAGAATATATGGGATTAATTCAATGTTCTTTTATCTGTTAATGTTTGTTTTGTATCTGAGTATATGGTTGATTTTTGAGAAGGTACCATGGTGTGCTGAGAAGGTACATCCTTTTGTTTTAGGGTGAAATGTTCTGTAGTTATCTGTTAAGTCTATCTGGTTCATAACTTTTTTTTTGTTTTACTGTGTCTCTGTTTATTTTCATTTCCGTGATCTGTACATTGGTGAGAGTGGGGTGTTGAAATCTCCTACTATTAGTGTGTGAGGTTCAATGTGTGTTTTGATCATTTCTTTTACAGATGTGGGTGCCCTTACATTTGAGGCATAGATGTTCAGAATTGAGAGTTCATTCTGGTTGATTTTCCCCTTGATAAATATATACTAACCTTCCCCATTTTTTTGATAACTTTTGGTTACAGAGACACACCTCCTAATCCTTTGATATTGGGTCACTCCATATGCATTCAAAAATATGGACCTTTCAGATCAATTCTTATTCAAACCATCATAAATCCCTCAATCTGGAAAAAAATCCAAAGTTATTTATTTTCTTTTTCAAAAAATCTATGCAACATATTTGTGGTGGGGATTTTATTTCATAGCTGAGAATTTGTTAGAAAGATTTAACAGCATGTATAAAATGAAAATTTCACATAGATCTTTATTGTAGTATTTCTTATATCAACTAAAAATGAGAAACAATTGTGAAAAAACAATTGAGTATTGTCTAGAAACATTCATATTGTGCAATAAATTTTGATGGAGTTGTAAAATATAATGACAACTCAATTTTGCTTCTGTCACAGAGGTCTCTCCATTTTTATGGAGCTAAATAAACACAAAAGTATAACAAATATGCTTTATACTCTGCAAATAATGGGGATGACTAAAAAATATTTGTTTGTTTTTATTATATTGCCATTAAAATCATAGGAGAAAAAATATAAATCCCAACAGACATAAGAATTCAAGATTTTTGTTGAAAAGAGTTAAAAATGTTAGATAAAAATGTGTGTTGTAAACTGGGCTGATGTGACACAGGCCTTTTAATCCCAGCACTCTGGAGGCAGAGGCAGGTAGATATTGGTGTTTGAGTCCAGCCTCGTCAACAGAGAAAGTTTCAGGACAGTTGGGGCTACAAACAAAAATCCTGTCTAGATTTTAAACCCTAGAAAGTGTGTGTGTGTGGGGGGGGGGAGGTTGGATACAAAAAACAGTAATACTTCTTCAGCTGTCTATTATAAGTTTTAATTTCAATTGTTTAACCAGGTGGATCCATTCATATGAACATGAAGACAGCTTACATTGATGGAGATTTCTGCTTAGATATTATATCCTAAAATTTTTGGTATCCTCTCTCCTTTCTCACCGAAAGCTCTACACATAGCTGTTAAAAGGCAAATCTGAGGAATAACAGATTGAGAGCAAAATGCTGAAGATGTACTAGTCTTGATTGCTAAACTCATTTTGTGTAGGGCTTTATACCATAATCCTTTTAATGCTTTAAAGTCTTTAAAACATCCACATAGAAACAGTGAATATATGGGAAAGGATTTACAAACTAGGAAGAACTTTGTCTATGTTGTGTTCTTTTGGGAAGCATCACCAGAATCAAGAAATTAAAAAAAAAAAAAAGAATCCAAGCTCTCTGAGTAGGATGACAAAGCCTATTCTCTGCTAACATCTCAATGACTGAAGTTTCCTCTGTGTAATAAGGTTTCTCTTTCATGCTTCCATGAACACAGAAGCATTCTAACAGAGCATTCATGACAATTACAGCTTCCTAACCCTATCCAGCACATGGACTGTAGCCTCCTTGAGAACTTCAGTGATGCTATAGGAGCTTATACCTGAATGGGTGTATGGTTAGTTATTAATGATATTCGCAGAATGAGTCAACAAAGAAATTTCCACATTAGAGGAGCTTTGAAAAGAAATTCATTTAAAAAGTTGTTGGTTATGTAGGGGAGAAATTTGAAGCAGTGAGTTTAGCAATTTCTCATTTTAAGTCAGATTAATCGTTTGGGAAGTCTAGACAGCAGCAAGTAAATTTTATGGTGCTTAAAAATTAGGACAGTTACTCAATGTAGGATTAAAAAAACAATATAAATGAAGATATATACTAATAAATGTGGAGAAAACACTATAATTCATGTATGTTTTGACAACTCTTAAACATCAATTTAAGGTAGTCCATTCAAGCATATCTATCTATTTAATAATAACATTTTCTGTCTCTTCATAGCGTATTAAAGAACAGCCAATGTAAAATAAGTTTTATTTTCCTATATGCCTTTTTATCTTCTGTTTCTTAAATAAAAAGATAAGTGAATTCCATCAACAATAGGGAAATGAATGGTATAGGAGAGATATAAAATCTTTAAAATTTAGACCTCGGTTACCATCTTTTTTGAGATTCAAGTGTTATATTCAATATTTACTAAGATATTTTATTACCTCACTACTAAATTAGTTAATTTAGAGAAGAAGGATTTATCTTTGAACTAGATTACAATCTCTTTACTATTTTCTAAAATCAAAATTCAACTCTAAGTAAACATTATAATATTTTAGAGTTACAAATCTGTACTGGCTAATTTTGTGTCAACTTGACACAGCTGGGGTTATCACAGAGAAAGGAGCTTCAGTTGAGGAAATGCCTCCATGAGATCCAACTGTAAGGCATTTTCTCAATTAGTGATCAAGGGAGAAAGGCCCCTTGTGGGTGGGACCATCTCTGGACTGGTAGTCTTGGGTTCTATAAGAGAGCAGGCTGAGCAAGCCAGGTGAGGCAAGCCAGTAAAGAACATCCCTCCATGGCCTCTGCATCAGCTCCTGCTTCCTGACCTGCTTGAGTTCCAGTCCTGGCTTCCGTGGTGATGAACAGCAGTATGGAAGTGTAAGCCGAATAAACCCTTTCCTCCCCAACTTGTTTCTTGGTCATGATGTTTGTGCAGGAATAGAAACCCTGACTAAGACAAATTGGTACCAGCAGAGTGGGGTATTCCTGTGACAACCTGACCATGTTTTGGGGAGGACTGTGGAAGGACTTTGGAACTTTGGGCTTGAAGATCCATCCGTTGTTAAAAGCTCTGTCAGATGTTGTGTAGGAGCTTAGAAGATAATGTTGAGAACACTGCAGAAGATGGAGGTCTGGTTTGTGAAATTTCAGAGGGAAAATTAAAGACTCTTTTCAGGGCCATTGCTGTTTTGATTGTGAAGATTCTGTAGTTCTGGTTAGCTGGGGCTGAAGAATCAGCTGTGATTAACAAGATACCAGAACTACTAAAGCAAAAACTTTGCATTACTGGGACTATTGATGCTGGTTAGCTGGAGCTAAGAAATTAGCAGTGATTAAGAAGAGACCAGCATCATTGAGGTGACATCTTCTGGGAAGTGTTTTCTGAGAGCACAGTGGCTGTGTTCCAGATATAGCCAAAGTTGTACCTTGTGCTGTGGCTGGACTTGGTAATGTATAAGGGTCACCCAGGTGGTACTGGTTTTGAAGGCATGAAGGAGTTAAGCAGAGCAGCTGAGGCTTGGCACTGTGAGAGGCCATGGAAGGCCATTGGTGAAAGTCCAGCCTCAGTTGCAATTGATGGCCCAGGACTGAAGGGGTCATGCAGTGTTTTGGAGATGCCAGTACCATGAGATGACCACCAAGAGCAGCAGCAGCAGTGGAGTACAGGCATCTGGAGCCTAGAGGATGACGCGTGTGCTACAAAGGGCATGGCTGGAGAAGTGACCCAAGCCCTTGGAGGAGCCCAGAAGATCGTAAGTTGGATCCCAGACATTGGACGGTTGGAGATTGACTTTTGCTTTTGATTGTGGCTGTGCCCTGATATTTTCCCTCTCGAAGGAAGAAACTGTTTTAGTGGAGCCCACAGTTAAGAGACTTTTAATTGTAAAAAGACTTTGGATTTTAAAAGAGATGGCTATTTTAAAGAAATTGAAATTTTAAGAATATGTAAAGACTGTGGGACTTTTAAAGTTATTTAAATCTTGGGGATGAATAAGTATGTAAGGGTTGAGGCTTACTAGTGATGTGTTTGTGTGTCAAGTTGACAAGGGGTCAATTGTACTGGCTAATTTTGTGTCAACTTGACACAGCTGGGGTTATCACAGAGAAAGGAGCTTCAGTTGAGGAAATGCCTCCATGAGATCCAACTGTAAGGCATTTTCTCAATTAGTGATCAAGGGAGAAAGGCCCCTTGTGGGTGGGACCATCTCTGGACTGGTAGTCTTGGGTTCTATAAGAGAGCAGGCTGAGCAAGCCAGGTGAGGCAAGCCAGTAAAGAACATCCCTCCATGGCCTCTGCATCAGCTCCTGCTTCCTGACCTGCTTGAGTTCCAGTCCTGGCTTCCGTGGTGATGAACAGCAGTATGGAAGTGTAAGCCGAATAAACCCTTTCCTCCCCAACTTGTTTCTTGGTCATGATGTTTGTGCAGGAATAGAAACCCTGACTAAGACAAAATCCAATCAATATTTTTATTGTGAATAATGTGATATTGTTTAAAATTTACTATACCGATATTTTAATGTGTCTCTAATAATTATTCTTATTCTTCCACTTAATATGCATAGAGCATGCTAACTTGTTCTATATAATGTAGTCAGCTTCCATAACTTTCCTTTCATATTCTAATTTTCTTTTAAAATATTTCTCTAAATAAAAGTATTTCAAATATTGTTATCAATAACATTACTAACATAATTGCAATAGAGCTGTCACTCTGTTAATAGATGGTCAAATCAATCAACTAATTGATAAATTTTCTTGGGATGTTAATCTTCAATATTTACTCCATCAAGTCAGTTTCCAAAGTTAACCAAGATGCCTGTTCAAGTCTTAAGCATTGGAGATATTCGCTGGAATTAAAAAGTGACTCAAGATAAGTCAAAATTGCTATCATGCTGACATATGGAAATATTAATTAATTCATAATCTAAAGGTGATTAGTGAGTAAGACTCCACAGAAATGCAAAGAAAGTGAGCACACTGTCAAACAAAATCTGAGCTTCTTGTCATTTAACACAACTATTCAGCACATGCCATAACCAAGCCTTCAAAATAACAGATATTTCAAATGTACCTGATTCTCTCAAGAGTTCTTGACATACTGTTGTGAAACAGACCTGTTAAACACATTCTGACCATAAGAACGGTACAGTACAATTCCAAGTCATAAAAGCAAACAGCCAAAGTATTCTTTTAAAGGGATGCTGTGACTTTTGTTCACTATCAGTTTATCAAAACGGTTAATAAACACTCAACTCTATATCTTGGTTTCCAGGTGATCCAAAGAAAGTTAAGCAACAAAAATTGATAAAAAAATATTGAAATTTTATTCAAAAAAAAGTATCTAATTTGCTGGTAGACCATGAGACAAAGATCAGAATACATATAAATTCAATTTTGATGGGGCATAAGTGGTCTTTTACATGGGAGAAAGTGATTAAGAAACAGGTTGCCCTCGTTGCTTCCACTCATTGTTACTGATATATATCATTTCTGTCCTTGGAGAAAATGGTAGAGATATTTGATCTTGGAGGTTTATTGTTGAAAGAAAAGAGAGTCTCAGGAATTTTATGACACTGTAGACATAACATCTCTACCTTTCTAGGGCTTTCCAAAGATGTTTGTCTATAAATCAGTTTCTTCCTTGATAGGTATATAATTGAATTACTATGGAAGAAATCTTCAGACCCAAGACTCATGCTTATCTACACATCATGAACAATAACAACAAAAAATATCTGAAAATGGTTGCTATGGTTTCATGTTTTGTATACTTTAATATATTATGAAATTGAAAGGAAAGATACAGTTCTACATAGTTTCTTCTTAAGCTTTCTAAACCTTCATGAGGATTTTACAGACACATATTTGTTATCATTTTTCTTTAAAATTTACACAGAGCTAACTTGAAATATCAAATGCAGAAGTAGATTGTTTCATACATATGAATACTAGCAACCTAATACTCAAAACATCTAGATTGCACATAGGACTCCACAACCAATGTGACTTTCCACCTTAATATTGAACAATACTAGAAGAAATGAACAAGCCTGTTCTGAAAAAGAGTCAACTTTCTAATAGTTAACTTCAGTATAGTCATGCTTGGTCATTCACCATAGTGCATGTATCAATTTTCTACATAACTGATCACACAATAATTTCAATTCTGGTTTCTATTGCAATATCCTAAGAAATTCTTCAATCCCCTACCCCCTTCTTTTATATGATTTGTGTCTAGAATTCATATATTAAGTACTGTCATTCTAAATGTAAATGCTGAGGATAGGATACCATTATGGAGAAACAAAAATGAAGAAAGTCCAATCTAAAAGAGATTTTTCAATAAAATAAATTATAATATGACCTCATCATAATGAGGGTGAACATTATAGCTTAACTATGAAAAAGTATTTAGGAAGTATAATTGGATACTAATAAAAATATCAATGATCCAAAACATTTTAAATTAGAGATCATGAATATATCAAGATTATAGAAATCTTCCTATTTTTCAGTATTTTATTCTGTTGGAGATAAATTGAGAAATACAAAGAGCAATAATATAGATGATGAGATCTACTTTACTTCCTCAAATCATTCATCAAACTGCTAGTTTCTAAATTTGACCAGCTAGACATTTTGGTAAACCAAATAAAATAAAATAAAATAAAATAAAATAAAATAAAATATATCTTGTCCCATCACTGAGAGATGATAGTATAGTCTAGAAAATATCTTCAAATATTTTCATAAGTTATTCGTTAATTTTCAAAGAAAAAAATACTTTTTTTCAAAGAAAATTTATTTTTAAAAATAGTGCTAGGTCTTTGTTACAAGATTTCCCCTGTCCAATTATATTAATATCGAGGAGGTCTGTGATTGGACAGCGAAAAGGGAGGCAGGGCTAAGAGATGCAGAGATAGAAAGAGAGAGAGAGAGAGAGAGAGAGAGAGAGAGAGAGAGAGAGAGAGATCAGTCTCAGGATGTGAGAGAATTGATATGGTGTTATCAAACGGTTAGAATAATTGGGTTAAAGCTTTATCATTATCAACTGGTTCTGAAATTACTGTATTGCCATCTTGTAAATTGTGATTTTTTTTAAAAAAATTATTATATATTTTCTTTATTTACATTTCAAATGCTATCCCAAAAGTCCCCTAAACCCTCCCCCTGCCCTGCTCCCCTACCCACTCACTCCCACTTCTTGGCCCTGGCGTTCCCCTGTACTGGGGCATATAAAGTTTGCAAGACCAAGGGGCCTCTCTTCCCAATGATGGCTGACTACGCCATCTTCTGCTACAAATGCAGCTAGAGACACGAGCTCTGGGGGTACTGATTAGTTCATATTGTTCCACCTATAGGGTTGCAGACCCCTTCAGCTCCTTGGCTATTGATACGTAAGTCTAATTGGTTAAATATAAGCTTAAGCATCTTGGTTCTACCAGGTAATTAGGTGTTGAGATGGCTAACCATGGGATGTTATGTGGTAGTAAGAGGAACTTGGGGGCTCCACACTAGAGAAGGACTGGTGGGATACCTGTGTCCTTGCAGGGTCAGAGAGTTGGTGGGCTGAGAGACCACCATACAAGTGAGACGACCTGGTATGGGGGCTAGCTCCAGAGAGTTGGCTGCAGGTGTGCAGGAACATGGCTGGAACACACAGAGAGTTGGCATGTTCATTTTAAAAAATATTTCCCGCAACAATTCTTAGCAAAATTAATTAAACATGTCAGTTGTTGGTTACTCTATATTACTTTCTATTGTTGTGCTAAAGAAAATGACCAAAAGCAACTTGGGGAGAGAATGGTTTAATTCAACTTAACTTTGGCCATCATAATGTAAAATCAGGTCAGTAACTTGAGGATTGAAGCTTGAAGCAGTACATGAAAAGAAGGGGTATTGCTTACTGGCCTGATTCCTATAGATTGATCAGGCTGATTTCTTTCTTTCTTTCTTTCTTTTTAAATTAGGTATTTGCTTCATTTTCATTTCCATTGCTACCCCAAAAATCCCTCATACCCTCACCCCTACTCCCTACCCACCCACTCCCACTTCTTGGCCCTGGTGTTCCCCTGTACTGGGGCATATAAAATTTGCAAGACCAATAGGCCTCTCTTTCCAGCGATGGCCTACTAGGCCATCTTTTGATACATATGCAGCTAGAAACATGAGCTCTGGGGGGTACTGGTTAGTTCATACTATTGTTCCACCTATAGTGTTGCAGACCCCTTTAGCTCCTTGGGTACTTTCTCTAGCTCCTCCATTGGGGGCACTGTGATCAATCCAATAGCTGACTGTGAGCATCCACTTCTGTGTTTGCATAGCCTCACAAGAGAAAGCTATATCTGGGTCCTTTCAGCAAATTCTTAATAGTGTATGCAATGGTGTCAGCGTTTGGAGGCTGATTATGGGATGGATCCCCTTTAACGGCAGTCTCTAGATTCTCCATCCTTTTGTCTCAGCTCCAAACTTTGTTTCTGTAACTCCTTCCATGGGTGTTTTGTTCTCAATTCTATGAAGGTGCAAAGTGTCCACATTTGGTCATCATTCTTCTGTGTGTTTTCATGTGTTTTGAAGATTGTATCTTGTATCTGGGTATTCTAAGTTTCTGGCCTAATATCCACTTATCAGGGAGTACATATCATGCGACTTCTTTTTTGATTGGGTTACCTCACTCAGGATGATGCCCTCCAGGTCCATCCATTTGCCTAGAAGTTTCATAAATTCATTCTTTTTAATAGCTGAGTAGTAGTCCATTGTGTAAATGTACCACATTTTCTGTATCCATTACTCTGTTGAGGGATATCTGGGTTCTTTCCAGCTTCTGGCTATTATAAATAAGGCTGCTATGAACATAGTGGAGCATGTGTCCTTCTTACCGGTTGGGACATCTTCTGGATATAAGCCCAGGAGAGGTATTATTGGATCCCCCAGTAGTACTATGTATAATTTTTTTAAGGAACCGCCAGACTGATTTCTAGATCGGTGGTATAAGCTTGCAATCCCACCAACAATGAAGAAGTGTTCCTCTTTCTCCATATCCTTGCCAGCATCTGCTGTCACCTGAGTTTTTGAACTTAGCCATTCTGACTGGTGTGAGGAGGAATCTCAGGATTGCTTTGATTTGCATTTCCCTGATTATTAAGGATGCTGAACCTTTTTTCAGGTGCTTCTCAGCCATTCGGTATTCCTCAGGTGAGAATTCTTTGTTTAGCTCTGAGCCCCATTTTTAATGGGGTTAGTTGATTTTCTGGAGTCTACCTTCCTGAGTTCTTAATATATATTGGATATTAGTCCCCTACCTGATTTAGGATAGGTAAAGATCCTTTCCCAATCTGTTGGTGGCCTTTTTGTCTTATTGACTGTCTTGCCTTACAGAAGCTTTGTAATTTTATTAGGTCCCATTTTTGATTCTCGATCTTACAGCACAAGCCATTGCTGTTCTATTCAGGAAGTTTCCTCTTGTGCCCATATCTTTGAGGCTTTTCCCCACTTTCTCCTCTATAAGTTTCACTGGCTCTGGTTATATGTGGAGTTCCTTGATCCACTTAGATTTGACCTTAGTACAATGAGATGGGAATGGATCAATTCGAATTCTTCTACATGATAATCACCAGTTGTGCCAGCACCATTTGTTGAAAATGCTATCTTTTTTCCACTGGTTGGTTTTAGATCCCTTGTCAAGGATCAAGTGACCATAAGTGTGTGGGTTCATTTCTGGGTCTTCAATTCTATTCCATTGGTCAACTTGTCTGTAGCTAAACCAGCACCATGCAGTTTTTATCACAATTGCTCTGTAGTACAGCTTTAGGTCAGGCATGGTGATTCCACCAGAGGTTCTTTTATCATTAAAAAGAGTTTTTGCTCTCCTAGGTTTTTTGTTATTCCAGATGAATTTGCAGATTGCCCTTTCTAATTCATTGAAGAATTGAGTTGGAATTTTGATGGGGATTGCATTGAATCTATAGATTGCTTTTGGCAAGATAGCCATTTTTATTATATCGATCCTGCCAATCCATGAGCATGGGAGATCTTTCCATCTTCTGAGATCTTCTTTAATTTCTTTCTTCAGAGACTTGAAGTTCTTATTATACAGTTCTTTTACTTCCTTAGCTAGAGTCACTCCAAGGTATTTTATATTATTTGTGACTATTCTGAAGGGTGTTGTTTCATTAAATTCTTTCTCAGCCTGATTATCCTTTCAGTAGAGAAAGGTCATTGACATGTTTGAGTTAATTTTACATCCAACTACTTCACAGAAACTGTTTAACAGTTTTAGGAGTTGTCTGGTAGAATTTTTAGGGTCACTAATATATATTATCATATCGTCTGAAAAAAGTGATATTTTGACTTCTTCCTTTCCAATTTGTATCCCCTTGATCTCCTTTTGTTTTTGAATTGCTCTGGCTAGGACTTCAATTAAAATGTTGAATAGGTATGGAGAGAGTGGACAGCCTTGTCTAGTCCCTGATTTTAGTGGGATTGCTTCCAGCTTCTCACCATTTACTTTGATGTTGGCTACTGGTTTGCTGTAGATTGCTTTTATCATGTTTAGGTTTGGGCCTCGAATTCCTGATCTTTCCAAGACTTTTATCATGAATGGGTGTTAGATTTTGTCAAATGCTTTCTCCACATCTAACAAGATGATCATGTGGTTTTTGTCTTTGAGTTTATTTATATAGTGGATTACATTGATGTATTTCCATATATTAAACCATCCCTGCATCCCTTGAATGAAACCTACTTGGTCAGGATGGATGATTGTTTTGATGTGCTCTTGGTTTCTGTTTGCAAAAAATTTATTGAGGATTTTTGCATCAATATTCATAAGGGAAATTGGTCTTAAGTTGTTATCTTTGTTGGGTCTTGCTGTAGTTTAGGTATCAGAGTAATTGTGGCTTCATAGGGGGAGTGGGTGGGTAGGGGAGTGGGGTTGGGTGGGTATGGGGGATTTTTGGTATAGCATTGGAAATGTAAATGAGCTAAATACCTAATAAAAAATGGAAGAAAAAAAATAAAATAAAATGAATTGTGTAGAGTACCTTCAAATTCTATTTTGTGGAATAGTTTGTGAATAACTGGAATTAGGTCTACTTTGAAGGTCTGATAGAACTCTGCACTAAACCCATCTGGTCCTGGGCTTTTTTTTTTTTTTTTTTTTTTTTTTTTTGGTTGGGAGACAGTGACTGCTTCTATTTCTTTAGGGGATATAGGACTGTTTAGATCTTTAACCTGATCCTGATTTAACTTTGGTACCTGGTATCTGTCTAGATATTTGTCCATTTCATCCAGGTTTTCCAGTTTTGTTGAGTATACCCTTTTGTAGAAGGATCTGATGGTGTTTTGGATTTCTTCAGGATCTGTTGTTATGTCCCCCTTTTCCTTTCTGATTTTGTTAATTAGGATGCTGTCCCTGTGCCCTCTAGTGTGTCTGGCTAAGGGTTTATCTATCTTGTTGATTTTCTCAAAGAACCAGCTCCTCCTTTGGTTGATTCTTTAAATAGTTCTTCTTGTTTCCACTTGGTTGATTCCACCCCTGAGATTGATTATTTCCTGCTGTCTACTCCTCTTGGGTGAATTTGCTTCCTTTTGTTCGAGAGCTTTTAGGTGTGTTGTCAAACTGCTAGTGTGTGCTCTCTCTAGTTTCTTTTTGGAGGCACTCAGAGCTATGAGTTTCCCTCTTAGAAATGCTTTCATTGTGTCCCATAAGTTTGGGTATGTTGTGGCTTCATTTTCATTAAACTCTAAAAAGTCTTTAATTTCTTTCTTTATTCCTTCCTTGACCAAGGTATCATAGAGAAGTGTGTTTTTCAGTTTCCACATGAATATTGGCTTTCTATTACTTATGTTGTTATTGAATATCAGCCTTAGTCCATTGTGATCTGATAGGATGCATGGGACAATTTCAATATTTTTTTTTAACTGTTGAGGCTTGCTTTGAGACCAATTATGTGGTCAAATTTGGAGAAGGTACCATGAGGTGCTGAGAAGAAGATATATCCTTTTGTTTTAGGATAAAATGTTGTGGAGATATCTGTTAAATCCATTTGTTTCATAACTTCTGTTAGTTTCATTGTGTTCCTGTTTAGTTTCTGTTTCCACGATCTGTCCATTTATGAAAGTGGTGTGTTGAAGTCTCCCACTATTATTGTGTGAGGTGCAATATGTGCTTTGAGCTTTACTAAAGTTTCTTTAATGAATGTGGCTGCCTTGCATTTGGAGCATAGGTATTCAGAATTGAGAGTTCCTCTTGGAATATTTTACCTTTGATGAGTATGAAGTGTCCCTTCTTGTCTTTTTTGATAACTTTGGGTTGGACATCAATTTTATTATATATTAGAATAGCTAACACAGCTTGTTTCTTCAGACCATTTGCTTGGAAAATTGTTTTCCAGCCTTTCATTATGAGGTAGTGTCTGTCTTTTTCCCTGAGATGAGTTCCCTGTAAGCACCAAAATTTTGAGTACTGTTTGTGTAGCCAGTCTTTTAGTCTATGTCTTTTTATTGGGGAATTGAGTCCATTGGTATTAAGAGATATTAAGAAAAATAATTGTTGCTTTCTATTATTTTTGTTGTTAGAGTTGGCATTCTGTTCTTGTGGCTGTCTTTCTTTAGGTTTGTTGAAGGATTACTTTCTTGCTTTTTCTAGGGTGTGGTTTCTGTTCTTGTATTTTTTTTTCTGTTATTATCCTTTGAAGGGCTGGATTCCTGGAAAGATAATGTGTGAATTTGGTTTTGTCGTGGAATACTTTGGTTTCTCTATCTATGGTAATTGAAAGTTTGGCTGAGTATAGTAGCCTGGGCTGGCATTTGTGTTCTCTTAGTGTCTGTATAACATCTGTCCAGGATCTTCTGGCTTTCATAGTCTCTGGTGAAAAGTCTGGTGTATTTCTGACAGGCCTGCCTTAATATGTTACTTGACCCTTTTCCCTTACTGCTTTTAATATTCTATCTTCATTTATTGCATTTGTTGTTCTGATTATTATGTGTCTGGAGGAATTTCTTTCTGGTTTAGTCTATTTGGAGTTCTGTAGGCTTCTTGTATGTTCATGGGCATCTCTGTCTTTAGGTTTGGGAAATTCTCTTCTACAATTTTGTTGAAGATATTTGCTGGCTTTTTAATTTGAAAATCTTCATTCTCATCTACTCCTATTATCTGTATGTTTGGTCTTCTCATTGTGTCCTAGATTTCCTGGATATTTTGAGTTAGGATCTTTTTGCATTTTGCATTTTCTTTGATTGTTGTGCATATGTTCTCTATGGAATCTTTTGCACCTGATATTCTCTCTTCCATGTCTTATATTCTGTTGCTGATGTTCGCATCTATGGTTACAGATTTCTTTCCTAGGGTTTCTATCTCCAGCGTTGCCTCACTTTGGGTTTTCTTTATTGTGTCCACTTCCCTTTTTAGGTCTAATATGGTTTTGCTCATTTCCATCACCTGTTTGGATGTGTTTTCTTATTTTTCTTTAAGGACTTGTAACTCTTTAGCAATGTCCTCCTGTATTTCTTTAAGTCAGTTATTAAAGTCCTTCTTGATGTCCTCTACCATCATCATGAGATATGCTTTTAAATCCAGATCTAGCTTTTCGGGTGTGTTGGGGTGCCCAGGACTGGGCAAGGTGGGAGTGCTGCATTCTGATGATGGTGAGTGGTCTTGGTTTCTGTTAGTAAGATTCTTACGTTTGCCTTTTGCCATCTGGTAATCTCTGTGGTCTAAAGATCCTGTGGAGAGTCTTCTAGGGGACCTTGGGGGTGTCTGCTGACTCTGTCCCCAAAGTTAACCTGGTGCTGGTCTCATGTCCTGCGAGATTGGATTGGAACAGAAGTTGTGTTCCACTCACTGGTGGTCCTAAGATAGTGTGACAAGTCCTCTAGGGGACCTTGGGGGTGTTTGCCAACTCAGAGCCAAAGATGACCAGGTGCTGGTGCCGACCAGAAGGCAGGCTGGTTTCTTACAGACAAAATTTTCTTATACCACAGGCATCTCAGTAATGGCAGCATCCTTAGTGAACTGAGACCTACCACAAAGTTCCCGACTCAAGAAAATGCCCTACAGACAATCTGATTGAGTAGTTTTCTCAATTGAAGTTCTTATTCTCAGATGCCTCTAGATTTTGTCAGGTTGACAAACATAACTAGAACACTGGTGATATTGTATTATTGCAATTTTTAAATACATCACTGTTGAAACTGGTAAATAAACATATTTTTTTTCTTGCTGATAAATTTTAAGCCAATTAAACAGGCTAACCACTATGCATGTTATGAGATTCTGTAGACATATTCTAAAGGAACACTAACACATGTTATTTCTAAACAGAGTAATCTAAATTAAAGTGTTGGAATATCTGTTACTCTACTCAGGTATCATAATGATGTGTTGTCTGGTTAAGATTTATCATTAAAGCTGGGCGTGGTGGCGCACGCCTTTAATCCCAGCACTTGGGAGGCAGAGGCAGGCTAATTTCTGAGTTCGAGGCCAGCCTAGTCTACAAAGTGAGTTCCAGGACAGCCAGGGCTATACAGAGAAACCCTGTCTCGAAAAACCAAAAAAAAAAAAAAAAAAAAAAAAATTATCATTAAAGTAGAAGAATATGACAGAGAGTGAGAGGTATAAAGGACTCCACGCAAAACCTAACATATTAGAATAAGAGAACATGAAGAAAAGGGAGGATGACTCCTAAATAGAGATTAACCAAAACTAGCTCTTGGTAATGATGAATGCACAGAGACATACCACCATGTCCTGAATAACCTGAGGCCCACTGTCATACTGAAATGCACAGTGTAAGGCAGTTGTTTAAGATAGTAATGGGACCTTAAGCAAATGGTGTTGAATGTAGAAAGACATCAACACAGACTGGCAGAAGATAAAAGATGACTATGCAAATCAAGCAAGCCCATATTGTGTGTGACATAACAGGATCCTTTGTGGAGAGGATCTGTGAAGTCACTGGCCTTTCTCTTCACTCCAGAGTGCTTCTTCTCTGAACTTTTAATTTCTTCTGGCAATTCTTAAATGTATTCTTACACATTCAGGTTTTTTTTTTTCAAGAAAACAGGAAACCAGCATGCTTTACAGAGTTACACAAATGATCCAAAATATTAGCCCATATTGACATAAAATAAATTTATACAGTATTTCTCTGACTCCTAATAACACCCCTAAAATTCTTGTAATTTCCTGAGATAATGGGACAAAAATTAGATTGCACTGCACAATCACATATGAAATTTCTTAGAGCATCCTTGGTGATTAGTACATTTTTCCTTCTAATATTTTGACACCTTGTGAACCCTACAATGGCCTCACGATACATACAAAATGGAAGAATAACTGGATCATGGCTAGGTATTTTAAAACTTAAATCTTTACCTCAGTACTCCAGTGAGAGGAACAGGGCTAGGATTCAGTTAATAAGAAGTTATGCCATGTAATTATGCCTTCCTAAACCTGCTAACCCAATGTCAGAAAGTTTCAAAGGACTGTGTACAGCTCAAGGCCAGGATGATAGCTATTCCAGAGCTCTCTATACTTGGGCTAGATTTCAGACTATTCACCTCTCCATTCTCCATTCAATTGTTAGAGCAATTTGATAAGCCTTGTATTAATTCATGGTTACTTGAGGTCTCTGAGCAAATTATCAAACACTGTGGAAATCCTGGATAGGAGATCAATCTATAATAGAAATATGATTTTTGGAGACCCATTGCATGTGACCAACTTCTAATATGAGTACAAACTTGAGATTGGAGCCCTTAAGTGTCTAGAGTCTTAAAAGTATAATAATTCATAATTTCCTCCAAATTGGTGTCTGATTATTGAAAAATTGGCTAATAGATTTTGGACCAGGGTAAGAGGAAGCTAACACACTTAGAATTGCAAGCAGAAATAGAACACGTTTTCTTCAGGAAAAATTTACTTTTCAAAACTAAGTATTTTTATGAGAAGCCATAGTGATTAAAGCAGATATATAGGTCTAAAAATTCTTGCCTTCTTAATTTGCATCTCTGTGTGTATATCTTTCCATGTCTGTCTAGCTCTATCTCTGTTTCTCTGATTCTGTCTAGCTCTCTGACTCTATTTCTTTCTCATTTTCTACATCTCCCATATGTGTATAATGTATTAAGCTGCATTTGTTATTTGTTATTTTAGCATAAAGAAGAAATACATTTTTGGCTCATTCTAGTCATCACCTATTTCTAATTTTATAAGAATACAGATTAAAATGTAAAGAATAACTTAAAGCACAAATCAACCAGATAAAATACCATTAAAACAAACTAATTCCTTGTATTTGCAGCTCAACTCCATTAAAAATATTATCTCAAATTTCAGGGCAGTGTCAGGATAACAGAGAGGCCAATGGCAAATGTTTTTTGCCATCCTCCACCTCCTCCTTTCAGCCTAGTTCTATAAGAGCAGAGAGGCTGTATTTGAGTAAGTAAAAATCAGGACAGTTGGATTTTGAAGACTGTGTATAATTTTCTGAAATGGTTATAGAATCTTTCGTTGTGTGAGAGAGGAGAGAATTATGAAGTTAAGATTTAGCACATTTTCTTATTTTCCCATAGTGCACAGGACACAGCTCTGGGCTTTTTCTGGTTGCTGCTACGGCCTATTTTATTTCCTTATGTATTTAGAAGACGCTTGCCGTTAATTAAAGGCATCTCTCTAAATATAATTTGCATATTTCAACACCCTGAAAAATAAAATGTTGCTATTCAGAAAACCTTATTCGGCAGAGGAAAATAGAGTTTCAACTTATCTATTCCTAGTATTCAAAGATGCAAGATATATGGAGTTATACACAGTTCTAATGTTAGTTGGTTCCCTCATTTCTTGTCATTTTATCAGCTGTATGTGTCTTTCATTTTTGTTTTAATAATTGTGAGAGGACTTCATTTTTTTCCCACACAGTATGTCTTTTATTCCCTATAGTAATGTGTGGTAAATTTTAATTATGTTGTCTTTTTTGTTTCCTTTCCATCTGTCTCAATTAAATCTACTTTTATATTTTGTTTAGCATCCATCTGTACAATTATCTTGTATTTTTATCAGTGTAGATCATACTTCCTCCTTTAATCTAAGAGAATGTGGAAAATAGCATGTAATTAGTCATTACATTTGATATACAAAGTACTGCCAACCTTTATGCTTGGATTTTTATAGATTCTACATTCAGGTTATTTAATAGCATATTATGTCACCACTAGTTGAAGGATACAAACTAAATATATATCTCATTCTTAGGTCTTTATTTTCACTTCTGATCATTAGGCTTCCTGATTCATTATTGTAAATGTTAGTGGTCAGTGTATAGATTCTTCTCTGCCTAAAAATGTAATTCTACCATATAAAATGAAACCAAAGGGATACATTTTCCTTTCTTGGTGAAACTTTTGTTTGTAAGAACTTTGATCACTGAATGAGTACTTGTCTGTGTTTGCTATTGCATCAGCAATAATATACCAGGCATTGTTGGAGCAACAATATTATCCAAATTATGTTTAAACACATTGCTTAACTTAGTCATTGTTCATGTCTTCATTGGTACCAAGTTTGGTATTATGAACTGTAGGTGATTGTCATTTATAAATATAGTGATACTTGGATCCTGGAGTTAAGGCAGGAGTTTTAAATAGAATTTGAGCACATGAAAGTTGTAGATATTAATACATAATACAAACAGTAGTCTCATATCACTTAAACTATCTATAATTCAATTGCATACGTCTATGTTGAGAGAGGTGCCATGGTAAGTTCACAATGCAACAACATCCTGTGCAGTTGACTTAGTTCCTAACACTTTGCTCCCTCACCTTTAAATTGAATAGAAAGATAACTATGAGGATCACCTTAAATCTGACAATAATTTGTAAAGAAGAAGCCTATACAATTACAAACAGATCATGGAATTTATTTTTACTTCTTTTCACCTACTTTATTATTATATTGAACATCCCAAAAAATAATGACTTTATCCCCAATGTGAGTAGGCTTTTACAACCTATTCCATATACATGTGTAACTCTGTCACATACTTCTAGGTAAACACAGATAAGGTAAAAACCTCTTATTATGAGCTTTTCTGACTAATCCATTATATATGCCTACTTAAATACATTTAATATGATCTTCCAATGATTTCCTAAATATTTCTCTTTAGGCAAATAAGAAAAGAAGTGGATGAAAGGAACATAAATTCTGAGTTTCTTGGAAGTTATCAACTCTGAATCATATTCCTGGATTTTGGTGTCAAATGTACCACTAATTTTCTAGTGAACCATGAGCAATGTACTTGAAAACTATATGTCTCAGTGTTCTTCTGTTAATGAGAAATGTCTGCTCCACCTCCTTAGGAGATTACTGAGAAGTGAAAAGAGTAATCACTGACTTGCTGAGCCCAATACCCAGCATATGGACTCAGTCTAAATAGACGGCCATTCTTTCATTCTGAGTATTCTTAATTATGTAACTTATGGTAGAATAGAGATTTGTGCTTATGCAGTTAAATTAAGAATTTTTGTTAAAAGTTAATGAAAACATTACTCTCTGTGCATGGCAGCACTTATTTTGTGTTTTCAGTCAGAGGCAGATGGATTCTGCTATTAAGAAGTACCACATTGTGCTATCTTTTTAGGTTCTGACGATTTCTTGTTTAGACTTATTAAATGGATAAATGTTGCTTGGACATATTATATGAATAAAACAAATTTCAAAATCTGGAACAGATTCCAGGAATAAACACATTAAGAGTCATGACACATTTAGAAATAAAATGACCTTGGTGATCATTGAAATTATATTTTATTTGCAATTCTGAATATACATATAATATATACCATTATATTATGTTTTTCATTATATACATAAGTATGAATTTTTGAATTTTATTATACAAATAAATCACTTTCTAGGCAACACAATAACAACAAAAACAAAATTTTGAAATTTAGTTGTCGGTATTATTATTTTCTGTTGAAATTTTCTTACCTATCTTGCAGTTGGCAATCTTCATGATTATTCTTTATAATCTAGTCATCGATATTATAAATTATTTTCCATTAGTGACTCATTTCAGTGCAATAAGGTCCACTCTAATGACCTAATTTTAACTTAATTATTATGGTTAACATTCTGTGTTTAAATAGTCTGAAATAACAAGCAACATATTCAAGTAGAAAATCTTAAAGTTTAATCTCAAAAAAGATAATATTAAATTTATAGAAGTAACTCAAAACAGATAGAATCCTCAGGCTTTGATCCCTATCAAAGCAGATCCTGGAACAATATCATGATTCACTCAGTTTGCATAACAGATTATCTTATGAAGAGAAAAATCAGACAGGGAATATGAAGAAAATGAATAGAGAACTAGTTAACTAAGTGTAATTGTCTAAGTCGGCCTGCTCTGTAGCATGAAACTGACATGGGCTCTATCAGTCACATTAGAACAAATCCTTAAGAAGCTAGGGAGGGGGCATGGAGAGATGGCAGAGTGGGTAAGAGCACCCATGGCTCTAACAGAAGACCTATAAATATTGAAAGCCAAAACTTCAAATTTAGAAAGTATAGTTGCACAGGGGATGGCAGTGCATAGCCTAAGATTGGGGGTGGAGGGGGTGGGGGTCTTCCCAGGTGAGAAATGAGAAATGGTGCAGCCTGGGGTGGAGGATGGATTTCCAAATTCCAGGGAATCCAGATCAACTGTGAACCAAGAGGAGTAGTGAACCTGGGGTCCCATGGTCCAGGGCAAGGGGGAATCCTGCTTAGCTCAGGAGTGAGTGTCCAGAGTAGGAAGTGCCTTCTGCTGGAGACTTAGGCAGCAGCAAGGCTCTGGTATGACAAAGGCTTCCCCCCACAGTGGTTCCTGATGAGAGGGACAGTTCTTACTTGTCCAAATTGCTTATTTGTAATGGAAAACAGATACATACGATTTACTCAGGGTTGACCAGAAATTAAATAACTTTTGCAAGAAAGATGTCTTGGGAACCCTCAAGGCTGGCCCATCTAGATACCTCATTAACATAGAGAACTCTGGGCTCTGTGCTATATGTGAACAATTGTCACAGTCCTCATGTCGGGCATCATGGATGTACTCCAGGACAGGAACTGAGTCTGGAGTAGATGGGAAACTTACCTACCTTTCTCAGATTTGAGAATTTCCAGGCTTTCCAAATCTCCTCAACATTCTTAGAATATATATATATATATATATATATATATATATATATATATATATATATATATATATATATATATATATAATTTTGGTCTGGTGACACAGTTCTACTTGCCCCACATGGTGGTCATAGAGAATTTTAATGGAGTAAGTCAATCATATATTATCTCTTGTCTTATTCAGGCTAGTAACTTTGTATAGCTCATAATTCAATTATTTTAATGCATTCTAGCAAATAGTATGACCCAACAGAATGCTGTATCCAAGGCTGACATCCTAGAAAATGGTCATTTTTTTTTTTAGTCAGTTACTTTTTTTGTGCTGTGATAGAATGCTGAGCAAAGGTAACTTAGGGTGATTAATTTTGACTCACACTTTGAGAGTACACTCTAACATGGCTATCAAGCTGTAGTTGTAGGATCTGAGGAGGCTGCTCACATTGCATATGCTATTGAGAAGTTAAAACCCAGAGTATAGTATTCACCTTTTTTCTCCATTTTGTTTAGTTCATGATCCCAGCTCATGTAATATTGTTGCCCATACGTAGGACAGGGTTTTCTTTTTTTTTTAAATCTCAACTGGGCCAACATAAGAGCTGCCACAAAGACATGACAATTGATTCATTTACAGGAGATTGAGATTGTCCATTCAAGTTACCAATTAAGATAACCAGCCCAAGCCCATGTCTTTTCAACTAGATACCACATCCTATCACTATAAAGTAATAAACTTCCAGTACTTGTTCTTGTTCCCATAATCCTTCATTGTTTCAACCTGTCTGGAAATCAAATCTATCCTATGATACTGAAATTACTCTCTTTATTATGGACTCCTATATAACAAAAGTACCCTTTGACTTATTTTTTTTTGCTTTTTAAAAATTAATTAGGTATTTTCTTCATTTACATTTCCAATGCTACCCCATAAGTCCCCAAAGCCTTCCCCCCCCACATTCTACTCCCCCCCCCCGGCACTCCCACTTCTTGGCCCTGGTGCTCCCCTGTACTGAGGCATATAAAGTTTGCAAGAGCAATGGGCCTCTCTTTTCACTGATGGCCTACTAGGTCATCTTCTGATACATATGCAGCTAAAGACACGAGCTCCGGGGGGTACTGGTTAGTTCATATTGTTGTTCCACCTATAGGGTTGTAGACCCCTTTAGCTCCTTGGGTACTTTCTCTACCATGGCACATATAAAAATACATCCATTCTAAAAGTGAGAAAAGTAGGCATAACCAGGAAAGATTCAACCAAAGAAAGAGCAAACCTCAGCAGGACAAGCACTTCCTCCCATAGTCCTTGTCTGCCATAGGATTTAGGATGTAATTCTGGACTCAAAAGGGCCTTGGTAATCTAGCTGCTCCAGTTCTTCTGAATGCAGCACACAGCTCCACTCCCTATATGCAATTTCCTCTTGAAATTAAGTTTATCAAACAAACCAGTCTATTGTTTCTATATTAAGTCTTATTTAATTTTTATGGATATAGGTAAAATGAAGACACATTCTTCCATAATGTATAACCTGGCTCTTTAGCCCAGCTCAGGATGCAGTCATTGTCCTATTTTGACTCCTCATTATCTAGATCTTTACCTTCCTATTTCACTTGATATTATTTATTCTTTCAAACTCTTACCAAAATATCTCAATGCATTCTGTTTTATTCTTAGATTACTGTTTGTTGTTGTTGTTGTCGTCGTTGTTGTTGTTGATTATGGGGTTTTCTTAGTACAATGTTAAAAATGTTTCAAATTTCCTCGCACTAACCAGTTTCATACAAATCAGAACAACATAGTCTAATGTAAAATATCAAAGGCTCCATTTATGACCTAAATTTTGTATTAGGTGGATATCTCTGTGAGAAACTTCTCAAAATAACCAACTTGAGGGTTCAAAGGTAATCTTGGTTCACAATATCCATGTACAGACATTCAAATTGAGGAAAATCCTGGTAGCAGAAGCTAGAGGCAGATGTCATGTGTCTGCCTTCAGGATGGATCTATTGAGAGCCCATAGGAATCAAGGCTCTAGTAGGTACAAGTTTGACTCCCAAACTTTACTTTTCCAGTGAAACACTTTTGGAAGTTTAGAATGTATGGTCTTTTTGGAGGAATTTGTTACTGTAATCAGGTTTCTAGGAGTTAAATACTCATGACTTCTAATTTTCTTCTACTCCTCATCAAACAGTTGAATTATAACCACAAGATATCATAAAGTACCATCTAATATTAAATACTCTTAATGAACTTTTCCTTTTATAAGTTTTTGATTGTTCTATTTTGTTGCATATACATTCGAATGCCATTTCTGTTTTTTTTGAGCTACTATGTGGTTTCTGGGAACTGAACTCACGGTCTCTGAAAGAGCAGTCAGTGCTCTTAAGACCTGAGCCATATATTCAGTCCCCTTCTTTTTTTTTATTAATTATTTTATTTGTTTAAATTTCAAATGATATCCCCCCCTTCCCAGTTATCCCTCCACAGACCCACCTTAACATCTCGCCTCTCCCCCTCCCCTTTGCATCTATGAGAGTATTCCTCTACTCACTCATTCAGTCACACCCCACTACTCTAACATCCCTGTTTACTGGGGCATCAAGCCTCCACAGGACAAAGGGCCTGCCCTCCCATTGATGTCAAATAAGGCTATCCTCTACTGCATATGTATCTGGAGACATGGATCCCTCCATGTATATACTCTTTGGTTGATGGTTTAATCTCTTGGAGATCTGGGTGGTCCAGTTAGTTGATATTGTTCTTATGGGTTTGCAATCCCCTTCTGCTCCTTCAGTCCTCCCCCTAGCTCTTCCATTGGGATCCCCAGGCTCAGTCCAAATGATTGGCTGTGAGGATCTGAATCTGGTTTTGATTTCTTCTTAGTCCAGGGTCATTGTCATGGCTGACAACTTTGAGTTTAGTCTTCGCTTCCAAGACCACATGATCTATATTTCATCCAAATCCAGTTTTGTAAATAGGTCTGCTAGGAAAATAGATATCTACAACCAGTAAAATGAAACATGATTCTAACCTATCACACTGAATAAGCCTCAAGTGTCTAACTCACATATCTGGTTGGAAAGTTCCTGGAAAGTCTGTGATGCCAATTGACTAAATTCAGTTCTGCTTCGAACTTGCATAAGTCTTTGTCCTTGTGATCTCTAGACTTCCTATCCAATCTTGGACAATAAGGCTCATAACAGCTAGATGAATCATGCATACTTCAGGCTTCCTGAAGCATGCCACCTTTGAATGGGATTTTTCACTCACTGAAGGTAAGCTTCTTGAAAACTGTGCTGCAACCTGAGATTTCATCCATGAAATTTTTATTCTTTCCTTTCTTCTTCCAGAGGAATCTCAAGGCTCACTACAACTGACTATATTTTCAACTATTTTATCTTTCATAGACAATTGCTTTAGGAAATTCAATGCCTATCTAACTCCATAGTCAAGATAGCTGTGGAAAAAGTAACCACATTGACAAAATAGGAGGCTGGCCGTATTCCCAATTGTCTTCTCTGACTAACCTTCCCCCTTATCTCATGTATTATTTATTTTCAATTTAATATTGTATTTTATGCCATCCACTATATTTAAATTTCAATGTATACTAACAGATTTTTTATTGAAAATATCTTTTTCTTTCACACAATAGTTCTCTACCACAGTTCCTCACTTTCACTCCGTCTAGCTCCTTGTCCCCTCCTCTCTATCACAGATTCACTTCCTGATTGTTTCTCTTCAGAAAGGAGCAGGTCTCAAAGAGATGATGGTAAATGAAACAACACATGGATTCAACAAGAAATGGCAAAAGCCTTCATATTAAGGCTGGGCAAGGGAACACAATAGGAGGAAAAGAGGCCACAGAGATGGAAAAGTGTAAAAGATAGACCCACTCCTGATATTAGGATTCACACTCAACCACTAAACTAATAAGCATTAATATATTAGCAGATGACCTGCTGTAGACCCACTCAGGCCCTGTGCTACTCTCCATTTCCTTCTTTCTCTGTGAGTCTATGTGAGCCCTGCTTAGTTGAGTCTGTGGGCCATGTTCTGATATTTTCCAATAATTTTGACTCCTACAGTCTTTCTTCCTGCTTTTCTGTAAGATTCCCCTAGTTTCTAGGGGAGGAAACCAGCGGAGTTCTCTAATTTAGACTCTGACTCTCTCTCTCTCTCTTCCTCCCTCCCTCCCATATAATATCCAACTGTGGCTTTTTGCACCTGTACCTGTTCACATATGCTTTTGGAGAAAGACTCTCTGATGATTCCTAGACAATGCACCAATCTTTGAGAATAGCAGAATGTCATTAATACTCATTTCATTTATTATTTGTATTATTTCTATATGGCATTTCTATTTTACTGTTTATTGTCTTCTAAAGATTAAGAGATACCCTGTTTTATACCTTGTGATATAATTCAATAAAATACACCTTTGCTTTTTAAGCAAAATATTCTTGTTTAAAAATATACATTAAAAACTGTTATTATTCTGGATGTCACTTACATATTAATGTACCTAATGTCAAATCACTTGGAACTGGAGCAAATTTTACCTTAATCATCATGCATAGCACTGTGGGAAATAGTTTAATTGCATAATTAGTAATACATATATAGAACTAGATATATTTTTTGTCAGTGTCCTTGTGTTTTGTCTCAGATTTTCTGTTTCTTTCTTATACTTTTTTTGTTGTTGTTGTTGAAGAACGTGCAAGAAATTGAACAGGATATAGAAGAAAGAAAATGATATAGTATCTAAGAAAGAGAATGACCTAAATGGATATTATTAGAGAGATGTCCAAGCCAAAACAATTCTAGTAAGACAATTTAAAATAAGCAAAGTATTGATGAAGGAATCAAAAAGATGCTAGGAAAATAAATTGTAAGAAAAAGTTCCTTGCACTTCATTGATTTTCTAAAGTTCTGACCCTAATTTTAGACATTTGATTTTCTTCAAGGTACCCACTCAAGCAGAGAGCTATTATCTCTGTGAACACACGACTTCAGAATATCCAAGGGTTCCTAAAATTTTCCAGAACAGAGTTTTACAGAAAAGAAAAATAAAAGACCTCATTGACACCTTAAAATTAAACTTTTAAAAACACAGTAAATATAACTATGTAACACATTTCTCTTACCGCTTTCCACTTCCCCTATCACTCTCTCTTTCTGTGTGTGTGTGTGTGTGTGTGTGTGTGTGTGTGTGTATGTGTTGATCACTTTGAAGGTAGAGAAATCAGATCAGAGAATTTTAGTAATTTGTCAAGTGAAAATTAGAATAATTTATAAGGTGAAAGCCTCATTAAAATGTCATCCTTTATAGCATGCTTCATTGTTTTCATTAAAAAACTTTTGCCTTATATTATTCACAATAACTAATATGTTTTCAATTTATTATTAGTAAATATATTGCATATTTCTAAGCCATGTCTATAAATTAATATTGTATTTCTACCAAGTATTGCCTCCACACGTTTTTCAGTGGCCATAATGCTCTTGGCAAACCAAACACTGTTTGATGTGTCACATAATTGATGTGACCTTGGATCTAAGATGAAGAGACACATTAATATTTGACCCACTGGGCCACATGGCTCACCTGTATTTTGACCATTTTTCTTAATGATTCTTCCTGCTGCTGTAAATTACTTTTTGGGAGGAACTAAGAAGAATGTTAAAAGGCTTATTATTTTTTTTTAATTTACACAAAGATGACTTGTGAAATGATATTAGCAAGTCTGACACTTGCAAATTTTTACAAAAAAAATTCATCACTTTGGAGTAACAGGGAAGATGTATATATAATTTTATTCAGATCCATACAGATGAAGGTATCCTAACTAAAATAAACATGCCATTATTATATTTATATTATAAAATATGGATAGGTTGTTTTCCCGGTCATCACCTGGTTAGTTTCCTGATGATTAGACTGATTTAACTTAATATCTGGTATTTTTACCATAATCTCACATAATACAAATTTCCAAATTCAGAACTGCCATGTTTTTCTTTTTTTTTAACATTTTAAAAATTTTAATTGAAATGTAATTACATCATTTCTCGCTTTCCTTTCTGCCTCCAAAACCTCCCATGTCTTTTCTTTCTTGATCTTCCCATGAACCACCCCATTTCTTTTACAGTTAATAGACATTTTTATTATTGCTACATATATATTTATAAATGTATAAATATAAAATGTTGAGACAGTTTAGTGTTGCTTGTCTGTATATGGTTTCAAGGTTGCAGTCTTAGTCAGGGTTTCTATTCCTGCACAAACATCATGACAAAGAGACAAGTTGGGGAGGAAAGGGTTTATTCAGCTTATACTTCCATACTGCTGTTCATCACCAAAGGAAGTCACAACTGGAACTCAAACAGGTCAGGAAGCAGGAGCTGATGCAGAGGCCACGCAGGGATGTTCTTTACTGGCTTGCCTCCCCTGGCTTGCTCAGCCTGCTCTCTTTTAGAATCCAAAACTACCAGCCCAGAAATGACACCACCGACAAGGGAACCTTCCCACCTTGATCACTAATTGAGAAAATGCCTTACAGCTGGATCTCATGGAGGCATTTCCTCAACTGAAGCTCCTTTCTCTGTGATAACTCCAACTTGTATCAAGTTGACAAAAAACAAAAAACCCAGCCAGTACAGTTGACTACTTTGTACTGGATAGCCAATTAGGGGTCTCACACCTGAGAGAAGCTAGTTTTACCTTCCTAAGAGGTCCTTAGTTGCCAGTAGTTACTCAACTAGGGGTGGGGCCCCATGGGCTTTCCCTGCTTTATATCAGCATCTTAATTGATGTTGTCATTGTTGCGACAATGCTGAAACACTCATATTGCTGCGATATCAAAGATGAAGTCTCCCTATCACTGTTTTGTTTTCTAACATATTTTAAATTAGATATTTTCTTTATTTACATTTCAAATGATATCCCCTTCCCTATTTTACCCTCTGAAAACCCCCTATCACCTCACTCCCACCCCCCTCTGCTCCCCAACCCATCTACCCCTGCATCCTGACCCTTACATTCTCCTATAATGGTCCACACATCCTTCACAGGACCAAGGGCTTCTCCTTCAATTGATGACCAACTAGGCCATTCTCTGCCACATATGCAGCTAGAGCCATGAGTCTTGCCATATGGTTTTTTTTTTTATTGGTGTCTGGGTTTGGTAGTTGTTTATGGGATGGATCCCCAGGTGGGGCAGTCTCTAAATGGTCATTCCTTCACTCTCTGCTCCGAACTTTGTCTCTATAACTACTTCCATAAGTATTTTGTTTCCCCTTTCAAGAAGGATCAAAGTATCCACACTTTAGTCTTCCTTCTTCTTGAGTTTCATGTGTTTTGCATATTGTATCTTGGGTATTCTGAACTTCTGGGCTAATATCCACTTATCAGTAACTACATATCATGTGTGTTCTTTTGTAATTGGGTTACTTCACTTAGGATGATGTCCTCCAGATCCATTCATTTGTCTAAGAATTTCATGAATTCATTGTATTTAATAGCTGTGTAGTAGTCCACTGAGTAAATGTACCACATTTTCTGTATCCATTCCTCTTTTGAGGGACATCTGGCTTCTTTCCAGCTTATGACTATCGGATGTAAGACTACTATTAACATAGTGGAGGATGTGTCCTTATTACAAGTTGGAGCATCTTCAGAGTATATGCCCAGGAGTTGTATTCCTGGATCTTCCAGTAGTATTATATTCAATTTTCTGAGAAACCACCAAACTGATTTCCAAAGTGGTTATACCAGCTTGCAATCCCACCAACAATGGAGAAGTGTTCCTCTTTCTCCACATCCTTTCAAGCATCTGCTGTCACCTGACTTTTTGATCTTAGCCATTCTGACTGGTGTGAGGTGGAATCACAGGGTTGTTTTGATTTGCATTTCCCTGATGATTAAGGATGTTGAACATTTTTTAAAGGTGCTTCTCAGCCATTCAGTATTCCTCAATTGAGAATTCTTTATATAGCTCTGTACCACATTTTTAAAAAGGGATATTTGGTTTTCGGAGTCCAACTTCTTGAATACTTTTTAGATATTGGATATTAGTCCCTTAGTGGATATAGGATTGGTAAAGATCTTTTCCCAATTTGTTGGTTTCTCTATTATCTTATTGCCAGTTTTCTTTGCCTTACAGAAGCTTTGCAATTATATGAGGATCCATTTGTTGATTCTTGATCTTACAGCACAAACCATTGGTGTCCTCTTAAGGAATTTTTCCCCTGTGCCCATCCATGTGTTCTAGGCTCTTCCCCACTTTCTCCTCTATAAGTTTCAGTGTCTCTGGTCTTATGTGGAGGTCTTTGGTCCACTTAGACTTGAGCTTTGTACAAGGAGATAAGAATGGATTAACTCGCATTCTTCTACATGATAACCGCCAGTTGAGCCAGCACCATTTGTTGAAAATGCTGTCATTTTTCACCTGGATGGTTTTAATTCCTTTGTCAAAGATCAAGTGACCATAGGTGTGTGGGTTCATTTCTGGGTCTTCATATCTATTCCATTGATCTACTTGTATGTCACTGTACCAGTACCATGCACCTTTTATCACAGTTGCTCTGTAGTACAGCTTGAGGTCAGGGATAGTGATTCCACCAGGGGTTCTTTTATTGTTGAGAATAGGTTTTGCTATCCTAGATTTTTTTGTTATTACAGATTAATTTGCAAATTGCCTTTAATAACTCTGTGATGAATTGAGTAGGAATTTTGATGGGATTTTCACTGAATCGGTAGGTTGCTTTTGGCCAGATGGCCATTTTGTCTATATTAATCCTGCCAATCCATGAGCAGGGGAGATCTTTCCATCTTCTGAGATCTTTTTCAATTTCTTTCTTCAGAGGCTTGAAGTTCTTATGATACAGATCTTTTACTTCCTTAGTTAGAGTCACACCAAGGTATTTTATATTATTTGTGACTATTTTGATGATTGTTGTTCCATACTTTCTTTCTCTGACTGTTTATCCTTTGTGTAGAGAAAAGCCACGGATTTGAGTTCATTTTATATCTGGTTACTTCACTGAAGCTGTTTATCAGGCTTAGGAGTTCTCTGGTGGAACTTTTGGTGTCACTTATATATACTATCATATCATGTGCAAATAGTGTTATTTTGATTTCTTCCTTTCCAATTTAGGTCCCTTTGATCTCCTTTTGTTTTCTAATTGCTCTGGCTAGGACTTCAAGTATTCTATTGAACACATAGGGAGAGAGTGGGCAACCTGTTTATTCCCTGATTTTATTGGGATTGTTTCAAGTTTCTCTCCATTTAGTTTGATGTTGGCTATGGTTTTGCTGTATATTGCTTTTTATTATGTATAGGTATGGGCTCTCAATTCCTCAAATTTCCAAGACTTATATCATGAACATGTATTGGATTTTGACAAATGATTTCTCAGCATCTAATGAGATGATCATGTGGTTTTTGTCTTTGAGTTTGTTTAAATAGTAGACTACATTGATGGATTTTCATATATTGAACGATCCCTGCATCCCTGCGATGATGCCTACTTGGTCATGATGGATGATCATTTTGATGTGTTCTTGGATTTGGTTTGCAAGAATTGAATATTTTTGCATTGATATTTATAAAGGAAATTGGTCTGAAGTTCTCTTTCTTTATTGGGTCTTTGCTTTAGTTATCAGAGTGATTGTGGTTTCATAGAACAACTTGGGTAGAGTACCATCTGTTTCTTTTTTGTGGAATATTTTGAGAAGTATTGGTATTAGGTCTCCTTTTAGGGACTGATAGAACTCTGCACTGGGGTTATTTCTATATTTTTGTATCTGTTGATGCCTCTTTTATGACTGATTATATGGTCAGTTTTGGAGAAGGTACCTTAAGTGCTGAGAAGAAGGCATATCCTTTTCTTTTAGGATAAAATGTTCTATAGATATCGGTTAAATCCATTTGTTTCATAGCTTCTGTTAGTTTCACAGTGTCTCTCTTTAGTTTCTGTTTCCAGGATCTGTCCATTGATGAGTGGGGTGGTGAAGTATCCCACTAGTATCTTGTATGGTGTAATGTGTGCTTTGAACTTTACTAAAGTTTCTTTTATGTATGTGGATGCCCTTGCATTTGTAGCATAGATGTTCAGAATTGAGATTTCCACCTGGTAGGTTTTACCTTTGATGTGTATGAAGTGTCCTTCCTTGTCTTTTTTTTTTTTTTTTTTTGATAACTTTAGGCTGAAAGTCAATTTTATTTGATATTAGAATGGCTACTCCAGCTTGTTTCTTTGGACTATTTGCTTGGAAAATTGTTTTCCAGCTTTTTTTTTTTTCTTAAGGAATTATTTGTCTTTGTCCCTGAGGTTGGTTTTCTGTAAGCAGCAAAATGTTGGTTCCTGTTTATGTAGCCAGTCTATTAGTATATATCTTTTCATTGTGGAATTGAGTCCACTGATATTAAGAGATATTAAGGAAAAGTCATTGTTGCTTCCTGTTATTTTTAGTTGTTAGAGTTGGGATTCTGTTCTTGTGGCTATCTTCATTTAGGTTTGTTGAAAGATTACTTTCTTGCTTTTTCTAGGGCTTAGTTTCCTTTCCTGTGATGGAATTTTCCCTTTATTGTCCTTTGAAAGGCTGGATTCATGTAAAGATACTGTGTAAATTTGGTTTTGCCTTGGGATACTTTGGTTACTCCATCTATTTTGAGAGTTCTGCTGGGTATAGCAGTCTGGGCTAGCATTTGTGTTCTCTTACGGTCTGTGTGACATCTGTCTAGGATTTTCTGGCTTTCAGAGTCTCCTGTGTGAAGTCTGGTATAATTCTAACAGGCCTTTTTATGTTACTTGACATTTTCCCCTTACTGCTTTTAATATTTTATCTTTATTTAGTGCATTTGGTGTTTTGATTATTATGTGTGGAGAGAAATTTCTTTTCTGGTTCAGTCTCTTTATAGTTCTCTAGGCTTCTTGTATGTTCATGGGCATCTCTTTCTTTAGGTTAGGGAAATTTTCTTGTATAATTTTGTTGAAGATGTTTTCTGGGTCTTTAAGTTGAAAAATCTTCATTCTCATCTACTCCTATTATCCATAGGTTTGGTCTTCTCATTGTGTCCTGGATTTTCTGGATGTTTTGAGTTAGGACCTTTTTTGCTTTTTGTATTTTCTTTGATTGTTGTGTCCATGTTTTCTATGGAATCTTCTGCACCTGAGATTCTCTCTTCCATCTCTTATATTCTGTTTGCATCTATGTTTCCTGATTTCTTTTTTAGGATTTCTATCTCCAGGGTTGTCTCCCTTTGTGATTTTGTTTTTTTTATTATTTCTACTTCCATTTTTAGGTGCTGAATGATTCTTTCCCATTCCTTCACCTGTGTCGTTGTGTTTTCCTGTAATTCTTTAAGGGATTTTTATGTTTCCTCTTTAAGGGCTTCAACCTGTTTAGCTGTGTTCTCCTGCATTTCTTTAAGGGAGTTAATAATTTCCTTCTTAAAATCCTCTACCAGCATCACGAAATATGATTTTAAATCTGAATCTTGCTTTTCCAGTGTGTTGCTGTTTCCAGGACTCACTGTGTTGGGGGTATTGGGTTCTGATGATGCCAAGTAGTGTTGGATTCTGTTGGTAAGTTTCTTCTGTTTGTCTTTCACCATCTAGTAATCTCTGGTGTTAGATATTCTTGCTGTCTCTGGCTGAAGCTTGTTCGTCCTGTGAGTATGTAAGTCTGTTTCAGCACTCATGGGAAACCAGCTCTCTCATCGCAAGACCAGTACACAGAGGGCTGCAGAACAGCTCCACCTCCTGGTTGCAGATGTAGACCTGTAGGACCCTGTCCCAGCTGTTCTGCTGCTTCTGCAGCCTGTGCACTCCTGAGCAGACCTGTCTTAGAGAAACAGTGGACAGAAAATGGTGATCTCCCCTGAATCCTGGGTCAGAGCACTCCCTGGAGGCAAGCTCTTCTCTGGCAGGGAAGGTACACAAAAGGACTGAGGAACAGCTCTACCTCCTGGCTGCAGATGTAGCTGCCATGTTTTTCAAATAAAGCATGGAATGCATTGAATCTTCATATATGCATATAATTGTTTTTCATCAAATCCCCCACCTTTCCTATTTTTTTCAGTTCCTCCTATATTTTCTAGCCCTAACTTCTTATGCTTTGGATTTAAAGTCACTGAGTCCCATTAGTGCTCCCTGTCTGGGCATGAGTATAGGAGCATCTACTTTATCCTGTGTAGCTTCTTTATCATGTTCTATACCATGGCAGCCATCAATTGTCAGTATCTTCTTAGCTAGAACAGGATTAATAAGCCTCTCCATATTCCAAGCCAGTATGTGCTGGCTCGGTTCTGAGCATGACTTGAACATGTATCCATAACTACTTTGAAATGGCCTAGTCATTCCTCGTTAAAAATGTTTACACACAGATATTCCCACCACCTGTAGATCTTACCAGCTTTATGTGTAATTCTCCTTGATTTTCCTAGTCTCTCTCTCTCTCTCTCTCTCTCTCTCTCTCTCTCTCTCTCTCACACACACACACACACACACACACACACACAGAGAGAGAGAGAGAGAGAGAGAGAGAGAGAGAGAGAGAGAGAGAGAGAATGTGTGTAATATAGATAACACATCTAGGGCTTAGCATTCCTTGGTTTCTTATTTTTTGTTTTTGGAAACCTGTAGATTTCTATATTAATCTCTGTTTACTATTAGTACTACTACTAATACTACTAATACTAGTACTACTAATTCTACTAATACTAATACTAAAAAAATCTTTGATCAGGTTTAAAAGATGACCCAACCTATAAGAGTAAGGATTTAGGATTTTGACTATGTCTGTTGAACAGAACAATAGAATTGACTTCTCTTGTATGACTTGAAAGGACCCTTAGAGTTTTGACCTAGTTAATGGTTCAGGAATGAGTTCCACCTTGGCTTAAATCCAACTAAAAAACTTGCTAGTTATTCCATAACATGCATACCATTATCATATACCTGGGTTTAATTAATCATATCAGTCATTATTGTAGCTCAGTATGTTCATATCTGGTTAAGGCTGCTGATTACACGTCCCTAAAAGCAGAATGAAAACAATAGCAACAAACAACAGCAGCAGCAGCAACAACAAAACACTTTAAATGCTAGATAATAGGGCTGAAGCTTTCAAGCATATACCATATGGATTCTTCCATGTTCAGTGACCAAAAGTGTGGCATCTTCAACCAGTCTAACCATCAAGTTCTGGAGGGAACTAGCAACAATAGGACTATCCTATGATGTATAGAATAGAAGCTATCTGACTAACCCCACTGAGCAATAATTGATCAAAAGTTTTCAATTCTTGACTCTTTTTAGAAACTTTCTGATAGCAAATCCTATTTGGAGAAATATTCTTCTCCTGTTATAGAATAACACTATTTGGACTCATTTTATATATGTTTATATGTTTATTTTAACAAGTGTTTTACATTAATTGACTTTCAAATAGATTTTTAAATATATTTCTTGTTAACGATCCTCATCATACTTTCCACTCTACCCAGCTCTCCCACCCACCACCCCACTCAACACATCTTATTCCATCATTCCCTGTCCATGACACCTGAACTTATCACTCTTCTACTGACACCCTCCATAACCTTTATCATTTGTACAAAAATTTATGCAAAACTATGTAACCATTCAAAGCTACTAGGTCTACAATCTTGCTTCATCTCTTTTCCCCACACCCTTCTTTTATTAGCTTCTATGTCATCCTTTCTTACTACCTCCATGAGATCATCTCTTATCACCTCTATGAGATCATCTCTTACTAGCCTCTATGAGATCATCTCTTACTACCTCCTATGAGATCATCTCTTACTACCTCTATGAGGTCATCTCTTACTACCTCCTATGAGATCATCTCTTACCACCTCTATGAGATCATCTCTTACTAGTCTCTATGAGATCATCTCTTACTACCTCCTATGAGATCATCTCTTACTACCTCTATGAGATCATCTCTTACCACCTCTATGAGATCATCTCTTACTACCTCCTATGAGATCATCTCTTACCACCTCTATGAGATCATCTCTTACTACCTCCTATGAGATCATCTCTTACCACCTCTATGAGATCATCTCTTACTAGTCTCTATGAGATCATCTCTTACTACCTCCTATGAGATCATCTCTTACTACCTCTATGAGATCATCTCTTACCACCTCTATGAGATCATCTCTTACTAGCCTCTATGAGATCATCTCTTACTACCTCCTATGAGATCATCTCTTACTACCTCTATGAGATCATCTCTTACCACCTCTATGAGATCATCTCTTACTAGCCTCTATGAGATCATCTCTTACTACCTCCTATGAGATCATCTCTTACTACCTCTATGAGATCATCTCTTACCACCTCTATGAGATCATCTCTTACTAGCCTCTATGAGATCATCTCTTACTACCTCCTATGAGATCATCTCTTACTACCTCTATGAGATCATCTCTTACCACCTCTATGAGATCATCTCTTACTAGCCTCTATGAGATCATCTCTTACTACCTCCTATGAGATCATCTCTTACCACCTCTATGAGATCATCTCTTACTACCTTCTCTGAGATCATCTCTTACTACCTCCTATGAGATCATCTCTTACTATATTCTATGAGATCATCTCTTACTACCTCCTATGAGATCACCTCTTTCTAGTCTCCATGAGATCATCTCTTACTAGTCTCTATGAGGTCATCTCTTACTACCTTCTATGAGATCATCTCTTACTACCTCCTATGAGATCATCTCTTACTACCCCCTATGAGATCACCTCTTTCTAGTCTCCATTAGATCATCTCTTACTAGCCTCTATGAGGTCATCTTTTACTAGCCTTTATGAGGTCATTCCATTTTACGTTCCTCATGTAAATGAGAAACTAAAGGGATTATTTCAATTTTCTTTCATATTCCCACAAGACATTCTAAAGAAGACAAAAGATGTGGATTTGAGAGAAACAGTGTGTAATATATTTCTGAGTACTTTAAATATCATTTTTCAAGTGAACAATGAAACAAAAGAGTACACATTGCTGATATTTTAAAGTTAAATCATCAAAACTGTGAAGCAAATTTTACTTGGTAAACATCAAATAGAATTTAAATTAAGTCTAACAAAGCAATTTTGACAATGGATTCTTATCTATCATAGCTCAGGGAAATGTTCCTTTTAGAAGCCTAGCAGAGTTTCAGCTGGCAAATGCACCCTTTAGTATGTTCTGGCACATTTCTTTTTCCTGGAAGTTCTTTCAAAAATACTACATTCAGAAAGCCTGGAAATTCATAACTAAGTAGAAAAGAACCACCCTTACTAACAGCACTACATTTAAGATATCATTCCAGTGCTTCAAAGTGAAATTTTGGTTACTCAAACCACAATATAGTCAGTCATCTTATTTAAATCTCACAGCAAAAACTCAGTTATACCTATAAATTACTCTGGATTACACTTGGACAAAAGTGATAAAAACTGTCACCTCTTCTAATGTAGCTTAAGCATCTGGTGTAGTGGCTAAGATTTAATAAGACAGAAAATTATATATTCTTTATTGCTGGTTTACATAGAATGAACATTAGGAAATAGCATTAAAAATGTCTATTTGGTGGGGGTTTATATTTTTAGTTTCTCTGAACATTAATTCATGTTTCAACAACAATAAAACTAATAAAAGCAGTAAGTGTACCATAACTTTTATTTGATTATTTATTAGAACTCAATAATCATTTGATTACAACTCTACTGAGGTAAAGCATAGATTACTAGAAAATTCATATCCAAGAACTTGTCATTTATGTGCAATTTTTGTAATAAGTCAATGAACTAAATCAATGGGCCTTAAGTGAGTGACATCTAACAGTACCATCTGCTATGGCAATGGCCATAACAAGCATGTTTACCTCTTCATTCTCAGTTAGATGACTACTTGAAAACATTGTTACACATAAAGACACTTAAACTTTCAGAAAATACAGATTTATAGGACATTGTATTGCATAGATGATTTACTTCGTTCATTCTACTTGTAGAAATCCTAAGATTCCTCAAAAAATAGTGCAGAAAAAGGTCGCAAAGTTCCTGAAATGATGACCAAAGTCTATCGCTCAAGCACAGAATTGCATTTCAAAATGCAATGAATGCCTTCAGTTTTCACACTTTAGTAACAGGATTCATTATTTTTTCTGAGGCAGCCTTGTTTTAAGTTATCTATAAATATAATATGGATAGTAAATTGGAAGAGAATTTCTAGGCTTTGAGCACAATTGCTTTCTTAATCATGAATTGTAATGAAAAGTGTTTGGTGACAACACATGTTGGAGAGGATATAGAGAAAGAGGAATACTCCTCCATTTCTGGTGGGATTGAAAACTTGTATAAGCACTCTGGAAATCAATCTAGGGGTTTCTCAGAAAATTGGAAATAGATCTACCTGAAGACCCAGCTATAACACTCTTAGAAATAGACCCAAAAGATGCCCCTCCATGCCACAGGAGTACGTGTTCCACTATGTTCATAGAAGCCTTATTAGTGATAGTCAGAAACTGGAAACAACCTAGATGCTCCACGACAGAAGAATGTATATAGAAGATCTGGTTCATTTACACAATAGAATACTATTCAGCTATTAAGAACGAGATCATCCTGCATTTTGTAGGCAAATGGATGGAACTAGAAAGTATCATCCTGAGTGGGGTAAATCAGACCCAAAAGGACATTCATGGTATGTACTCACTAATAAGTGGATATTAGCTATATATATATATATATATACATATATATATATATATATATATATATATATATATATATATATAATAAGCAAGCAAACAAACATACAGAATATCCAAGATTTAGCCCACAGAACTCAAAAATCTCCACAAGGTGAAGTGTCCAAATGTGGATGCCTCAGTCCCACTTGAGAGAGAGAAGAAAGAAATCACAAGGTGGGAGGGAGGGAAGGACCTAGGAGAGAAAGTGGACAGGGGGAGGGGGAGGGGGAGAAGGAAACCTGATCAGCTATTGGGTGTGGGGACAGGACTGAAGTCCTGAAAGACAGCAGAAAGAATATAAACAAGCAACCTCAGGAAATAGGAGGGTGAAGGGAACCCCCCCCCCCACCAAGAATGCACCAGAGACCTGGAAGGTGAGTGACTCTCAGGACTCAAAGAGAGGGACCTTAGATGAAATGGCAGACAGTAGGGAGAAAAAACTTATAGAGCCCACCCCCAACAGGAAGATAGGACATCAAGTAAGGGATGGGTTGTCATTCAATAGTCACATCTCTGACCCATAATTGTTCCTGTCTGAGAGAATTACAGGGATGGAAATGGAGAGGAGCCTGGGAAAAGAAGGTCCAGTGATAGACCCAAAGTGGGATCCAGCTCAAGGGGGGACTTCAAGACCTTACACTATTACAGCGGCTAAGGAACATTCACAAAAAGGGACCTAGCATGACTGCCCTCAGAAAGACCCAGCAAACAGCTGAAAGAATCAGATGCAGATCTTTGCACCCAACCAATTGATAAAAGCTGCTGACCACTGTTGTTGAAGTACGAAAGGCTAAAAGAAGCTAAGGAAAAGGGTGATCCTGTGGGAGGACCAGCAATCTTAATTAATCTGGACCCTTGAGATCTTTCAAATACTGGACCAACAAACAGACAACATACACCAGCAGATATGAGGCCCTCAACACACATATAGTAGAGGACTTCCAGGTCTGTGTTCATTCAGAGATGATGCACCTAACCCTCAACAGACTGGAGGGCACAGGGAGTTTAGAGGTCATGTGGGGTGGGAAGTGGGGTATCCATGTGAAGACAGGGTGGGGTGGGGGAGGAGAGGTGGGATGTGGAGCAGACGTAGGGGTGGATGGGGACTGGGAAAGGAATATGGCGTGTAAAAATAAATTTAAAATAAAATTTTAAAAATATTTTTAAAAATGGATAAAAGAAAGTAATGGTATCTACAATATTGAATGTTATAAAAATAATTAAACCTATTATGAATTGATCACCAAAAAATACATGTTTTTCATTAAGAAAATGTTGTTCAACAAGAAAGATATCATGCTTTGAAAATAAATGTAAGCCGGGTGTGATGGCACACACCTTTAATCCCAGTACTCTGGAGGCAGAGGCAGGCAGATTTCTGAGTTCAAGGCCAGCCTGTTCTACAAAGTGAGTTCCAGGACAGCCAGAGCTATACAGAGAAACCCTGTCTCGAAAAACCAAAAAATAAAATAAAATAAAATTACATTAGATTAAATAAAATAAAATTCAATTAAATAAATAATTAAATAAATAAATAAATAAATAAATGAAAAACAAAAGCAGACATTGCTTTCATGGTATTTTACAACATTTTGCTATAAAGGAAGGAAACATTTTTTATGTTTGTGTGAATAATACCTGTTCGTGTCTTACTGTATTTAAAGTTTCATTTATAACTTTAATAAATCATTTCTATAATAGTCAAAAAAGAGATTCAGTGTATAAATCAAATACTTAAGGTATTTATTTGGATGCATCTATAAATATAATCATACTTTAATATAAATATAAGCATACATTCATTGTTAGAAAGAATATTTAATATAGTATTTTATGCAGTTCACATTGAGGGCTGAATTCTCAAAGCACGTTTGTCATGGATTGACTTAAGTTTCAGTTAAATCAAAATATCCTCATTACAAGTGCCAGAGAGATGATCAACTTCCATGGAGATGTCTTGAATTCCTGTAATTATCATGATTGGTAGAAGAAGTGCATAGTACCTTAGTAAGTATGATAATGTGTTCTTAGGAACATGACAAGAAGATAATTTATTCAAGTTACCATATCAATAGGTCATGTTTATTTATTTTAGATAATTACTTGTTTATTTAATTTTCTGTGTATATTTTCTCCACTGACATATAACTGGGCCATGTACATGTGTGTTTGAGTGGAGGCCAGAAGAGACCTTTCAGTTAACTAGGACTGGAATTTTGGAAGGCTGATAGCAGACATATAAATGCTAGGAAATTAGCCTGAAATCTCTGTTAGAGAAACCAGTGCTCTCAACAACTGAGCCATCTTTACAACCCTATTTAACATGTTTATATAAAATACAATTATACTATAACACTGTAAATATTATAACAATTTATAGCATCAAATGATGAATATAGTAATAGAATGGATGGTAGAGGCACTAGATTTAGTAAGCAATAATGTCTAGAGTTTATGTTGGATGACATTTTTCAGTTGTCATGCTTATATTAGTTAAGAACTTTATGGCATATGTGTTGAAGTAGTTCTATACAGAAAGCCAACCAATATAAACATTTGTATTCTGAAGTAATGAATAATTTAGTTTGTTAAAATTGTTATCAATTTTTTTTCTTTCATGAGTATCTTTGTCTGAAATTAAAACAAACATTTGAATCATAAAGTCAATTTCTATACCTTTAGACACATAAAATTAAATTAATTATATTAACAGTAACTTATGACTTCATTGATTTGATGATAGTTACCACTAAGGTATGCACGTTTTAAATTGCTCCCTTGTAAGACATGGAATATCTGATGATGAATTCATACATATTCAATTCAATTCAACTCATTTCATCTTAAACGCGTTCTCACGACCAGCCAGGAAAGACGCAACAAACCGGAATCTTCTGCGGCAAAAGCTTTATTGCTTACATCTTCAGGAGCAAGAGCAAGAGAGCAAGAGACGAAGAGAGAGAGTGCCAGAACCCCGTCCCTTTTAAGGAGAATTATCCTCCACCTAGGACGTGTTACTCCCTGATTGGCTGCAGCCCATCGGCCCAGTTGTCATCACGGGAAAGGCAGAACACATGGCGGGAAAACTGCCCCTGCATGTGTGCAGATTTTGTTTACCACTTAGAACACAGCTGTCAGGACCATCTTATAATGGCAAATGTGAGGGCGGCTCCTCACAGATCCCCCTTTTCTTTTAATAAGAGCAATAGGCCACCCATATTAATGAGAGTGGAGATAGAGGTCAAATCCCCAGTGTGCAGGTAAAGGAGCCGTACACATAACCTCCTCCCAGGCTCATCACCCAGAGGGGTCCTGGTCTGGTCCCGTGTTGTTTTTCCTGGGGGAAGGACACTTGAACACTCAACCTTCTTGAAAGATGACATGTCTCCCTAGAATAGGCTCATATATGCCGCAGAGCCCTTCTACTGCAGTGCTTAGCCGTGCAACTCTCTCGGGCTGCTGAAGCACACTCACTCTATCCCGTGCAATGAGACTAGCCTCGTGGGGTTTAAGAGCTGAGTGGCCAGCGACCTATTGCTTAAGCATAGATAACTATATATCAGGGGAAGCACCATGAGGAGATCCAATTGGGTAATCCTTTGGTCAGGAACAGGTCCAAGCGCGTGGAGTTGACCTGAATGATGGCAATTCTCAATTCCCGAAGGGTCTGTTCAAATTCAGCCATCCAATTCTGTAACATATACTGAGAAAGACTTTTTAACAAATTAGCTGCCCTAGTAAATTTCTCATACTGAATGGAAGTAACGCATAATCCTGGAAACTTTTGTTCACATCCCAGCCACTTCTAAAAGATTTACTGCATTAACCACATAACAGGAATCTGACACAATATTAAGGGGTTTTAAAAAGGTTTTTAAAACTTCTAAAACCACTAAACATTCTACCACTTGAGGTGAATTTTCATTATATTGTTTGGATACTACTTTACCATTAGCCACATAGGCACCTATGCCAGTTTTTGATCCATCAGTATATACCACAATCCCATTTTTAAGTGGGTTTCTTACCGTTATTTGTGGAAACACAACAGATTGATTTTGGGCAAACTGTAAAATTGGATGTTTTGGATAATGGTTATCTATTTGTCCTGAAAAGGAGGTAACTAAAACTGCCCAATCATTAGATATTAGGTGATATGGGCTCTGTCCTTCCTTGCTCTTGACGTCCTAACCCTTTTCCTTCTTTATAACCCATCTTTGCCATGATATTTTTTGCTTTAGCTGAATACCCTCTCAATGGGGCATTCTCATTAGACAAAATAAGGCCCAAATGCTGCATAATATCCCTTCCCCAGAGGTTAACGGGGAGTGGGAGCACATAAGGTATGAATTCCCCTTGCTGCCCTTCAGAGGATTCCCACGTCAAGGTAATGGAGCTTATAGTGGGACATGATTGATATCCTAGGCCCTGTAATGAATGAGATGACTCTGTGGTGGGCCATGCTTTGGGCCACCAATGTGTAGAGATTATACTTTTATCTGCTCCGGTATCAAGGATGCCTTCAAACTCTTTTCCGTTGATCTTAAGGCGGAGCTTAGGTCTATCATTCAAAGATACAACCAAATAGGCAGAATCATTTCCTGAGGAGCCCATTTTCTTTATCTCAGGTCCTGCAGATTTCTCCCTGGTATTATCAGGGAGGAGCAGCAGCTGAGCTATCCTATCTCCTTTACTAATAGAAAAAACGCCCTTAGGGCTTGAGCACAGGACCTGTATTTCAGGGGAATGTTGACAATCCATAACTCCAGGGTGGACTACTAAGCCCTGCAAGGTGAGTGAACCCCGGCCTAGAATAAGGCCCATGGTTCCCGGGGGCAAGGATGGTATAGGCTCCACTGGCACCGGCTGAATACTCATTTGAGGCATTAGTAGGAAGTCGGAGGCGGCACGCAGGTCCACCCTTGTGGGTCTTCCTGGGTCGCCTCTCTGACTGCTTCCTGGGTCCTGACAAACCGGTTCCCATATCTTTGAGGGCCCTGGGACCGAGGGCCCGATGACCCGTTTTTTGGCACATCAGCTGATTGACTATGAGGTGGGGGAAGGAGTCTGCCCTTCATATCCCTCACAGAGCGACACTGGTCGGCTCTATGATAACCCTTGCCACACTTAGAGCAAAGAGTGAGAGTTCCCCGCTTTTTATCTGGAGCTCTGCAATCTTTCTTAAGATGCCCAGGCTTTCCGCAGTTAAAACATGTCCTCTGATCATTTCTGCCTACGGAGCGGTTCTGGGATTGGAGGATGGCGGCCGCTAAGCCTGCATTGGTGAGAGGTCCCCCAAGCTCCCAACAAACCCTGAGCCAGTCTTGTAAGCCTTTGTTCTTTCTTGGGGCTATGGCCGCTCGGCATTCCTGCGTGGCTTGCTCATAAATGAGTTGTTCTACCAGAGGTGCGGCTTGCTCTGAATCTCCAAAAATACGCTCTGCTGCCTCTGTCATTCTGGCCACAAAATCTGAGAATGACTCCTGAGGTCCCTGGACGATCTTTGTTAGTCCAGTGGCTTCACCTGCTCGGGAGAGCGCCTTCCAGGCCCTAATAGCCGTGGAGGAAATTTGGGCATAAGCTCCCCAATGGTAGTTTGTTTGATCAGCAGAATAAGCTCCCTGACCCGTTAACAAGTCAAAAGTCCAATCTCTCTGCTCTGGAGTTAAAGCAGCAGCGTTTGCTCGGGCCTGCGCGTGTGCAGCCTCTTGCCACAGAGCTCTCCATTCCATATATTTGCCCATACTAGGGAGAGCGGCTTTTGCAATCATTTGCCAGTCGGCAGGAGTTAGTGCCATGCCGGCAAGCCTGTCTAACTGCACCAAGGTAAAATTAGCATTGATTCCATATTTACGGACCGACTCGGCAAGCTCTTTAATTTGCACATATTCTACCGGAGCGTGGACACGCCCACCCTCCGCTCCTTCAAAGACCGGAAATGCCTGTTGTATTTTCCTTTGTTCCTCCTTTGGAATGAACGAGTCTGCGCATTGCCTCTCTGTCCATTGCCTCTCTGCGCAGGGCTGATGCACTACACAGGGCTGATGCACTACACAGGGCGAGGGCAATGCATAGGGCGCAGGTGCACTATGACCTTGAAACCGACTGCCAGGAGGCCAAGCAGCAAGCTGGCCTTTGCCAGCCACTTTTGGCTTTTTCCTTGACCGATTAGCTCGCATTTTATCTGGCTGGTACCCTTTTCCCTCATAATGAGCTGCTTCTTCCTCCCAGTCTGTTTCTTCAGAGGAGAATTCATCATCTGATTCAGAGCTACCAAGAGCTGGCTCCCCGAGCCCATCCAGCGATGAGCACAGGCTCCTTCTCCTAGAGACCTCCGCTAATTGATCTTTCTTCTTTTCCCTTTTCCCTCTTTTCCTTCTAATCTCTCTCCAGGTATTCCTACCTGACCTTAACTTTTCCTCGGGTTCAAGACCCTTGGAAAGGCCTGTATACTTAGTTTGTGTACCATATTTTCTCTTTGCTCCTACTCTCTCTCCCCGCTTTACTTCTGATAGATTGACTTTAATTTCGTCTAGAATTCGCCCTGCCTTAACCACTTGTTGACATGTGAAAAGGAACAAAAGGGCTTCTAACACTAGACAAAGTTCAAGGCCAAACATACCTTGTAAAGCTATTTCCCACTTTACTTCTGATAGACTGTCTTGACTTTCCTTAGAAAGTTCAAGACCAGACTTACCTTGTAAAGCTGTACTCACTGGTACTCCTGTTCCCCAGCTGAAGAGTTCTGAATTCATGCAGTTGAATCCTTCTCAACAGTCTGTGATGCGGGAACACTTTATTACCGCCATTCCCCAGCTGAAGAGTTCTGAATTCACGCAGTTGAATCCTTCTCAACAGTCTGTTTTACGGGAACCTTCATTACCATAACCCGCAGTTCTGGTTCCGGAATGAGGGATCTTCCTTGCGCCGGTGATGGTTAACTCCCGTCTCGAGTTTTCTTGTATTTTCTCGTCCCGGGTTTCAGCACCAACTCTTAAACGCATTCTCACGACCGGCCAGGAAAGACGCAACAAACCGGAATCTTCTGCGGCAAAAGCTTTATTGCTTACATCTTCAGGAGCAAGAGCAAGAGAGCAAGAGACGAAGAGAGAGAGTGCCAGAACCCCGTCCCTTTTAAGGAGAATTATCCTCCACCTAGGACGTGTTACTCCCTGATTGGCTGCAGCCCATCGGCCCAGTTGTCATCACGGGAAAGGCAGAACACATGGCGGGAAAACTGCCCCTGCACGTGTGCAGATTATGTTTACCACTTAGAACACAGCTGTCAGGGCCATCTTATAATGGCAAATGTGAGGGCGGCTCCTCACAATTTCAGGCAAAAGACATTCACTAAATTATTCTTTGTAGTTTATTTAATTCCAAGATTTCCATTATTAATAGTAAGCTTAAATAAAACCTTAAGAAACCTCAAAGATTCTTCATCAGTAAATACCTAATTTTTTTTACTTGATATTTTTTTATTTACATTTCAAATGTTATCCACTTTCCCAGTTTCCTCACCAACCCCCCCCCACACACACACCAACTCCTGCCCCCTACTTCTGTGAGGGTGTTCCCCCACCCACCTACTCACTCCTGTTGCCTCCCCACCCAGGCATTCCCCTACACTGGGGCATCAAGCCTTCAAAGGACCAAGGGCCTCTTCTCCCACTGATTCTCAAAAGGTCATCCTCTGTTACATGTGCAGCTGGAGCCATGGGTCCCTCCATGTGTACTCTTTGTTTGGTGGTTTAGTCCCTGGGATATCTGGGGGTTCTGGTTGGTTGATATTGTTGTTCTTCCTATGAAGCTGCAAACCTTCTCAGCTCCTTCAGTTCTAACTCCTCCATTGTGGACCACATGCTTAGTCCAATGGTTGGCTGCTGGCTGCGAGGAACTGCTTCTGTATTTGGCAAGGCTCTGCCAGTTATATCAGGCTCCCGTCAGCAAGCATTTCTTTCCATCCTCAATAGTATCTGGGTTTGGTGACTGTATATGGGATGGATGCCCAGGTATGATAGTCTCTGGATGGCCTTTACTTCAGTCTCTGCCCCTTACTTTGTCTCCGTGTTTGTTCCTGTGAATATTTTCTTTCCCCTTCTAAGAAGGATGGAACTATCCACACTTTGGTCTTCCTTCTTCTTGAGCTTCATGTGGTTTGTGATTTGCATCTTAGGTATTCCGAAATTTTAAGCTAATATCCATTTATTATTGAGGGCATACAACATGTGGTCTTTTCTGACGGAGTTACCTCATTCAGGATATTTTCTAGTTCTATCAATTTGCCTAAGAATTTCATGAATTTCTTGTTTTTAATAGCAGAGTAGTACTCCGTTGTGTAAATGTTTCACATTATCTGTATCCATTCCTCTGTTGAAGGACATCTGGGTTCTTTCCAGCTTCTGGCTATTATAAATAAGGCTGCTGTGAATATAGTGGATCATATGTCCTTGTTATATATTAGATCATCTTTTGGGTATATGCCCAAGAGTGGCATAGCTGGGTTCTCAGGTAATACTATGTCCAGTTTTCTGAGGAACTGCCAGCTTGATTTCCAGAGTGATTGTACCAGCTTGCAATTCCTACAACAATGGAGGAATGTTTCTCTTTTTCTACATTCTTGCCAGCATCTTCTGTCACCGTAGTTTTTGATCTCAGACATTCTGACTAGTGTGAGGTAGAATCTCAAGGTTGTTTTGATTTGCATTTCTCTGATCACTAATATTGAACATTTCTTTAGGCACTTCTCTGCCCTTTGAGTTTCCTCCGTTGAAAATTCTATTTACCTCTGTAATAGGTTAATAGGGTTATTTGATTTTTCTGGAGTCTAACTTCTTGAGTTCTTCATATAGATTGGATATTACCCCTCTATTGGATGTAGGATTGTTAAAGGTCTTTTCCCAATCTGTTGGTTGACATTTTGTCCTATTGACAGTGTTCTTTGCCTCACAGAATTTTTGCAATTTTATGAAGTCCCATTTGTCTATTGTTGATTTTAGAGGATAATCCATTGGTATTCTGTTCAGGAAATTTCTCCATGTGCTCAGGTGTTTAAGGCTTTTCCCCACTTTCTCTTCTACTATATTTAGTGTATCTGGTTTTATGTGGAGGTTCTTGATCCACTTGCACTTGAGTTTTGTAAAAGGAGATAAGACTGTATTGATTTGTGTTCTTCTACATGCTGACTACCAGTTGTGCCAGCACCATTTGTATAAAATGCTTTCTTTTTTCCACTGGATGTTTTCAGTTCCTTTGTCAAAGATCAAATGACCACAGATGTGTGGGTTCATTTCTGGATCTTCAATTCTATTCCATTTATCTACATGCCTCTCTCTGTACTAATACCATACAGTTTTTATCACTATTGCTCTGTATTACAGCTTGAGGTCAGGGATGGTGACTCCACCAGAAGTTCTTTTATTGTTGAGAATAATTTTTTAATGAAAAGATACCATGATTTATGCATTAATGTTTGATAAAATTTTCAGAAACTTTCAAAACTAAAAAAAAAAAAAAGAAAAGTTAAAAATAGATCGAGCAAGAGAGATGTAATAAATGTAGTTTTAACTAACCAAAAATTATATGCTGCTCAAGGTGCTACATAATTATTTGGAAGAGAATATTTGGAGCAAAGAACCACATGCATTATAGAGTAACACAGAAACCTGGAAAAAAATAGAAGAATCATAAAGGGTTGGGTGTTAGGGCAGGAATAATAGCATACATGTGAAATTATGTGGAAAATGGAATAACAGGGAGGGACTCAAACTGGGGTGAAAAATGTGGGGCAATATAGAAGGAGAGAAGGAGTGACAGATAGCATCAACATTGTTTGATGAATGCTCACCAAATAATATTATTTACTATTTATCAAATATTAAATGGAATGCTTATAAATGTATGTATTTACATAAAACACCCATATATGTACACACAGACAGACACAGACACAAACACACACACACACACACACACAGAAGTCCACAAGCTTGGAATGCTATTCAAAAGAATCATAGACTAGCAAAAATCACAACCCCAAACAAACATGAGTAATCTCCTTAGGAAATGTTTGTCATAAACATTCTGACATTTTTTTTCTAAAGTGAATTTAAAATTAAAGTGAAAAAATATTTTTGGCTTTGGAGTTAATGAGTCCACCATCTACACAGATAATCAATACAGAATAAACTATGGAATGATTATGACTCATTTCATCTAGGTCTTTCAAAATCAATAAAGCAAAGATAGATATTATCAATGGGCATTTTATATATTAAACCTGCCAGTCCATGAGCATGGGGAGATCTTTCCATCTTCTGAGGTCTTTGATTTCTTTCTTCAGAGGCTTTGAGCTCTTGTCGTACAGATATTTCACTTGCTTGATTAGAGTCACACTAAGGCATGTGATATTACTTGTGACTACTGTGAAGAATATTGTTTCTCTAATTTTTTTTCTCATCCTGATTATGCTTTGAGTAGAGGAAGGCTACTGATTTGTTTAATTTTATATCAAGAAACTTTGCTGAAGTTGTTTATCAGCTTTAGGAGTTCTCTGGGGGAATTTTTGGGGTCACTTAAGTATACTATCATATCATCTGCAAATAGTGATATTTTTACTTCTTCCTTTCCAATTTGCATTCCTGTAAGAGAGCTCTTGTGGTTTAATTGCTCTAGCTAGAACTTCAAATACTAGCTAGATAGGGAGAGAGTGGGCAGCCTTGTCTAGTCCCCGATTTTAGTGAGATTGCTTCAAGTTTCTCTCCATTTAGTTTGATGCTGGCTACTGGTTTGCTGTCTATTGCTTTTACCATGTTTAGGTATGGGACTTGAATTCATGATCTTTCCAAGACTTTTAACATGGAGGGATGCTGAATTTTGTCAAATGCTTTTACAGCATCTAACGAGATGATCATGTGTTTTTTTATGTTGATGGATTTCCATATACTTAACCATCCCTGCATCCCTGTAATGAAGCCTACTTCATTGTGGTGAATGATCTTTTTTGATGTGTCCTTGGATTCAATTTTCAAGAAGTTTATTGAGTATTTTTGCATCAATGTTCATAAGGGAGATGGGTCTGAAGTTCTCTTTGTTTGGTCTTTGTATGGTTTAGGTATAAGTGTAATTGGGGATTCATAAAACTAATTGGGTAGTGTTCCTTCTGTTTCTATTTTGTGGAATAGTTTGAATAGTATTAGTATAAGGTCTTCTTTAAAGGTCTGATAGAATTCTCCACTGAACCCATCTGGTCCTGGGCTTTTTTTTGGTTGGGAGACTACTAATGACTGCTTCTATTTCTTTAGGGGACATGGGACTGTTCTGATGCTTTATCTGATTTGATTTACCTTTGGCACCTGATGTGTGTCTATAAAATTGTCCATTTCACCCAGATCTTCCAATTTAGTTGAGTATAAACTTTTATAGTAGTATCTGATGATGTTTTGGATTTCCTCAGGTTCTGTTGTTATTTCTCCTTTTTCATTTCTGATTCTGTTAATTAGGATACTGTCCCTGTGCTGTCTAGTTAGTCTGGCTATGGGTTTGTCTATCTTGGTTTTCTTAAAGAACCAGCTCCTGGTTTTGTTGATTCTTTGTAAAGTTCCTTTAGGTTCCATTTGTTTGATTTCATCCCTGAGTTTGATGATTTCCTGCCTTCTACTCCTCTTTGGTGTATTTGCTTCTTTTTGTTCTAGAGTTTTCAGGTATGCTGTCAAGCTGCTAGTGTGTGCTCTCTCCAGTTTCTTTTTGGAGGCACTCGGAGCTATGAGTTTTCCTCTTACCACTGCTTTCATTGCATTGTGTCCAATAAGTTTTGGTATGATGTGTCATCATTTTCATTAAATTCTAAAATGTCTTTAATTCTTTCGTTTGTTCCTTAACCAAGTTATCATTGAGTAGCGCATTATTCAGCTTCCATGTGTATGTGTGTTTTCAGTTGTCTTTGTTGGAATTTAAGACCAGTCTTCATCCATGGTGATCTGATAGGGTGTATGGGATTATTAAATATTTTTGCATCTATTAAGGCCGTTTTTTTGTGTCAAATTATATGGTCAATTTTGGAGGAGGTACCATGAGGTAGTGAGAAAAAGGTATATTCTTTTGCTTTGGGTAAAATGTTCCATAGATATCTGTTAGATCCATTTGCTTAATAAATTCTGTTAGTTTTACTGTGTCTCTGTTTAATCTCTTTTTCCATGATCTGTCCATTTCTGAGAGTGTGATGTTTAAGTCCCCCACTATTATTATATGAGATGTTATGTGTGCTTTTAGTTTTAGCAAAGTTCCTTTTATGAATGTGTGTGCCCTTGCATTTGGAGCATAGATGTTCAGCATTGAGAGTTTATCTTGGTAGATTTTTCCTTTGAACAGTATGAAATATCCTTCCTTATCCTTTTTGATAACTTATGGTTGAATGTTGATTTTATTTGATATTAGAATGGCTACTCCATCTTGTTTCTTGACACCATTTGCTTCAAAAATTATTTTCCAACCTTGTACTCTGAGGTAGTGTCTGTCTTTGTCTCTGAGGTGTGTTTCCTGTATGCTGCAAAATGTTGGGTCCTGTTTACATATCTAGTATGTTAGTCTATGTCTTTTTACTGGGGAATTGAGTTCATTGATGTTAAGAGATATTAAATGATTGTTGCTTCCTTTTACTTTTGTTGTTAGAGGTGGAATTATGTCTGGGTGACTATTTTCTTTTGGGTGTTTTGAAAGATTATTTTCTTGCTTTTTCTATGCTGTAGTTCCCCTCCTTGTGTTGTTGTTTTTCATCTATTATCCTTTGTAGGGCTGGATTTGTAGCAAGATATTGTGTAAGTTTGGTTTTGCCATGGAATATCTTGTTGTTTTAAGTCTATAGTGATTGAGAATTTTGCTGGGTATAGTAATCTGGGATGACATTTATGTCCTGTTACGGTCTGTATGACATCTGCCCAGGATCTTCTAGTCTCTGGTGAGAAGTTTACTATAATTTGCCAAAAGGAATCTACAGATTCAATGGAATCTCCACCAAAATTCCAAATCAATTCTTTATAGACTTAGAAAGAACAATTTGCAAATTCATTTGGAATAACAAAAAGAAAGAAAGAAAGAAAGAAAGAAAGAAAGAAAGAAAGAAAGAAAGAAAGAAAGAGAACAGAAAACAGGGTAGCAAAAACTATTCTCAACAATAAAAGAAATCTGGGGAAATCATCATCTCTGTCCTCAAGCTGTAATACAGAGCAGTAGTAATAAAAATGCATTGTGTTGGTACAGAGACAGGCAGGAAGATCAGTGGAAAAGAATTGAAGACCCAGAAATTAACCCACACACATATGGTCACTTGATGTTTGACAAAGGATTAACATCATTCAGGCAAAAAAAAAAAGAAAGAAAGAAAGGTAGAAAGGAAGAAAGAAAGAAAGAAAGAAAGAAAGGAAGGAAGGAAGGAAGGAAGGAAGGAAGGAAGGAAGGAAAGATTTTTAGCAAATGGTGCTGGTTCAACTAGTTGTCAGTATATAGAAAAGTGCAAATTGACCCATTCTTATCTCCTTGTACAAGGATCAAGTTCAAGTATATCAAGGACCTCTACATAAAACCAGATATACTGAAACCTATAGAAGAGAAAGTAGGGAAGAGCCTCAAACACATGAGTACAGGGGAAAAGTTCCTGAGTAGAATACCAATGGCTTATGCTTTAAGATTAAGAATCTACAAATGGAACCTCATAAAATTGCAAAGCTTCTGTGAGGCAAAGAATATTGTCAATAGGACAAAAAGGCAACTACGAGATTGCGAAAAGATCTTTAACAATTCTAAATATGATAAAGAGCTAATATCTAATATATACAAATAACTCAAGGATTTAGATTCTAGAGAACCAAATAACCCTATTAAAAATGGGGTACAGAGCTAAACAAATAATTTTAAACTGAGGAATATCAAAAGGCTGAGAAGCACCTAAAGAAATGTTCAAAATCCTTTGTCATCAGAGAAATGCAAATCAAAAGAATCCTGAGAGTCCATCTCACACCTATCAGAATGGGTAAAATAAAAAATTAAGGTGACAGAAGATATTGGCAAGTATGTGGAGAAAGAGGAACACTCCTCTATTGCTTGTGGGATTTCAAGTTGGTACAACCACTCTGGAAATCAGCCTGGTGTTTCCTCAGAAAATTGGACATATTACTACCTGAGGACTCAGCTATATCTCTCTTGAGCATATACCCAGAATATGCTCCAACATGAAATAATGACACTTGCTCCTCTATGTTCATTGTAGCCTTATGTGTAATATCCAGGAGCTGGAAAACTCAGATGTCCTTCATCAGAGGACTGGATACAGAAAATGTGGTACATTTACACATTTGAGTACTATTCAGCAATTAAAAACAACGAATTCATGAAAATCTTAGGCAAATGGATAGAATTAGAAAATATCATCCTGAGTGAGGTAAACCAATCACAAAAGAACACACATGGTATACACTCACTGATAAGTGAATATTAGCCCCCAAACTCCAAATAACCAGATTACAATTTAAAGACCACATGAAGCTCAATAAGAAGGAAGACCAAAGTGTGACTGCTTCAGTCCTTCTTAGGAGAACAAAATACTCATAGTAGCAAATATGGAGATAAGTGTAGAGCAGAGACTGAAGGAAAGGCCATCCAGAGACTCTCCCACCTGAGGATTCATTTTATATACAGTTTCCAAACCCAGACACTATTGTAGATGCCAAGAAGTGCATGCTGAAAGGAGCCTGATATGGCTGTCTCCTGAGAGGTTCTGCCAGAGCCTTACAAATACAAAAATGGATGTTCACAGTCAAACCATTGGACTGAGCATGGGGTTCCCAGTGAAGCAGTTGGAGAAAGGACTGAAGGAGTTGAAGAGGTTTGCAACCCCATAGGAAGAACTACAATATCAACCAACCAGACTCCCCAGAGCTTCCAGGGACTAAGCCATCAAGAAATGAGTACACATGACTCCTGCCGCATGTGTAGCAGAGGGTGGCTTTGTCCTGCATCAATGGGAAGAGAGGTCCTTGGTCCTATGAAGGATGCATAGATTCCAGAGCATAGGGGAATCAAGGGTAGGGAGGTAGGGTTGGGTGGGTGGATGGGTGAAGGAACACCCTCATAGAAGCTGGGGGAAGGAGGAGGTGATAGGATGTTTCTGGGAGGTGGCAAACAGGGAAAGCATGATAACATTTGAAATGTAAATAAAGAAAATATCCAATTAAAAAAATTATCAATGTAGCCCTCAGTGGCTTCTTAGGAGGTGAAGTTGTTCTTCTATGTGGAAGGCAGTGGTCTTAAGACATGACTCAAGTGGGTTTATAGGTGGATCTGACCTGAAAGCTTCTTTCTTGTGGTCTACCTTCTATAATTCCAGAAATTATCATGTGGACTATGAATGGATAGCATGAAGTTAGTCTTACACAGCTGTAATGCACATGAGTTAAGAAAATTATAGCATGCCAATATATATGCAAGAAGTCTCACTTGTATGTAGGTGACAGGCAACCATCATCTAGTTAGACTTAAGTCCTAATTAGCAGGTGAGAAATCATGTCTGGTTTTAAACCAAGGCAGCTTTCTGGAGCTAGTGAAGTCATGGCCTTAGAAAATAATCTCCTAGATGTGGTTTATTGGAATTTCATGTTAGTAATCCTTCAGTTTCACTTCCTAATCTGAGCTCAACATATCAAAAAAATGTGCTTTTTTGGACAATGACTAATTTCAGAGACATATTCAATAATTGTCTGGTAGCCAAGTGCAGTAGATATATGTTTCTATGTCCCCAGAGATGATTACCATTGAATAGGACTCTCTTGAACCATCCCATATGCCTGGCACATCCCTCTCCCCTGACATTTTGTCCAAGTTAATATTTTCAAGGATTGTATTGGTTTTTTCCTTCAACCTCACTTTGAAATATGAGAGTCACTCAATCTCCGTGTTCTCCTCTGGGGAATTACATGTTTTCTCCTGACTGATTTTAACACAGATGCCAATGATTTGCATATTTGTGTCTTCAGTTCAGAGTGACATTTCTTGAATATGACATTTCTTGAATATGTTAAGTACCATTTGAAAATAACATCTCCTAGTATTTCATCAACCACTAACTCATGTTGACTCTTATCTTCTAAATGTCACAACCTTCTTTCCACTTTGCTATAAAACTTGATTGCTATTATGCTAAACAAACTACATTTTAAACATTCATAACAAATGTTGATTAGAATTCCAGAAAGCATACTGTGTATTTTCAATTCATTATATGCAGTTCAAACAGGTGGCATTGTGAGAACTACAAATCTCTTCAAGTAGATATGTTGCATGCATATTTAAATCTTCTACTTTTCTCTGAAGAGAAATGTCAAACTATAAATTTTATTTTCTTACATTATCAATTTCTTGCCTGTCATATTGCTTGTTTTGTGCCTCATTTCTGCCTGTTATTTAAGACCCAACCAATGCTATATTTTCTTTATATCTTTAGAACAATTTTTCTATTTCCTATGCTACCTGATTTACCTATTTTTGAAGGATTCTTCTGACAGCATGCTAATTAGCCCGAACTTAGATGAGTGGATGGGGATTATATTAAACACTATCTTGTAACAATCTATCCCAGTGTTTCTTTTTTTCTCCAAAATCAGGATAGCTATTCTGTCTAGAATGATAAAAATATAATTTATCTGTCTGCTTACTTGCCTGTCTCCATTGTGTTTGTGGAAAAAAAGCATGATATTTAGAAAGCTAGATTATAGCATGGAATCCACTGTAATTTTACCTAACTATGCAAGATTTTGCTGTCTATCCACATGAAGCGAAAAGCAGAAACAGCAGATACATGTGAGCTTTAAAATATATCAAATGAACACATGAAGTATTGCTGAATTATTTTGACATTACAAGGTTACTTAAATTTGTTCCATAATTAATAATTTTGATTCAATTACAATGGCAAAAGAAACACTAATCTTAAACTCAAAGGTACTCTTTAGGCATATAAATGTGGATTATTTCTTTTAATTTAAAAATGAATGTAGTATTCTACTCCCTACAGTAATGTGTATTTTCCTTCATTCTTGCACACTTTAGCTACCTCTGATTACTAAATCTTTACCTAGGTTCGTATATTTGCTCCTTGGACCAAACATCTAATTGTCCTTTTTATTCTCTGCTTTATAATAGCTGTCATTGGGTAATGGAAGAATCAATCAAACTTCTTTTTATTTTTTTCCTCATGTGCCTGCAGCAACAGAACTTTATTATTTTTACTTCAGTGACACTGAGAGGCCCAAATCAATATTGACAAAACATCAGATCTCTTTGAAAAACTTTGATATGATGGTACAAAGAGCTTAACCATTTCACATCTTTTACAGGCATGGAAACACAAAATATATTTTCCTCCCAAGCACATACATCTTACTCTCTGGGCAGAATCATTCGGTTGCATTTGCATGGCAGCCACTCTAATCGACTTCCAAAGCACACCACCTGGATTCATCTCCATATCTGAGCACAGAAACTGGCTATACACAAAGGACACTTGATAATCAGGTTTTCAAGATGAATGTATCTGCAGAATGAGAAGCCAGTGTGGGAAACGATCTCATTCTCTGCCTGCTATTGATAGAACACTTAAGTTTCTATCTGAAGCAGTAGAAAAATATGTATATGAATGGAAACTTTAACCCGGGAAATCATTCACACTGCCACATTGTTCTGCATTGAGAGTGAGCACTTGAAAATGATCTGAAATTGAACAAGAAGACCTCCATCTCTTAGAATTGTCCTAGAAATATTCACTCAGTTTAAATTGCCGTAGTAAAATAAACTGTAAAATATACCTATACTTGAGTAGGTTGCAGACTGTTTTACTCTGTTTCCTGAGTGTTCCTAAAAGTATCTTCTCAAAAACCAGCGCTTGGTTTCGGAATTCTGTGAGATTTTTGTAGTTGTCTTAGGTTAGTTTGTTTCACTATATCCATGAGAGAAAGCATTGGCGTTTCTAGCGTTGCCTTATGTTATGATTTTCAGAATATAGCAGTCAATAACCACATCTCCTCTCATTAGCTTGAGACCTAATGAAGGCTAAATGAAATAGAATTTATAATGCAGCAAACAGGAAGATAGTTTAGTGATGAAGAACATCGAAAGATTTGTTTTGCTGAGTCTGTTTGATTGTATGTCATCTGCTCTTCAATGAAACTTATGTTTTGATGAAATGCAATTCTGCTCAACACACAGACTGAGATTTTGGCATCCTGTCTTTGCAAATGTGGATGCGAAGACAAATGTTGTTACTCATTAGTTTAAAGAGGTTTCAGATGTTCAACTACAACTCAATTTTCCACATTTAAGATTTTTGATCTTGCGTTATTGAGTGTGAGGAGTGGGTGTGGCATCAGTCCCAAGATGGCACCCGGGACTGCAGCCAAGTCTTATGACTTGCACCTGACTTCCTCATACACCTGAAAATAAGCCACATCCATCATGAGAACTGCGCAGGTGCACCATGATGCAAGATCAGACCATATGATGAATGATGATTCTGGCCAATGGACTGCTGTTACATGGACTGGGCTGATGGGGGCGTGATAGAGGGGTTATATAAGGGATTGCGATTGGGGCCAGGAGAGGGAGATTCCTGGAGAGAGATTTTTTTTCCTGCATGCATGTTGAAAGTTTCCTGAATAAACTACTTTGAGAAGAACACTGTGTCTTCACTCTTTTCTGCTGGTCGGAGACAGAAGCAACACTTGAGATGTTATTTTCTTCACGAGACTAGTTTTCTGAATCTGTATCTCAACTTACTTAATATTCTTTGCAATCAGTGACATTAGTATCTGAAATAACTGAATTTTATGTACAAAAATTAGTGTTCTCAAAATTTGTGTTTAAAGAAACAGTTGCCTATTTATGATAGCACAATTGCTGATACAACAAAACAATAGTGTTTTTAATAGGAGAATGGAGTTCGAGTATTGCTTGTGAAGGAATATTCTGATGAGTATTCTTTACATAGACAGAGACACATAGTCAAGCTACATTCTCAGTAAAATTAATTTTCATGAGCTCTGAATCCAGAGATTTTACATGAACTGCACAATGGTAGTTGAATTCAAAATGGAGACTTCTTGAAAAATTATAATACCAATTTGTAAAGAAAACATAGCTGCATACATGTATATATGTATAGGTATGTATTTGCATTTCCTATCTATTGGTATCATTCCATGTATAATAATTATTTATGTTTAACATCAATGCATCAATATACATGTAACTATAAAACTTATTTGCATGCATCAATATTTAACATTGCTTATAGTATGTTTACACATATTTTATAGTTTTAAATTAGTTTTATTTACTGATGTTCACTGATGATAATGAAACTTGGTATTTTTATGTGCCATGTATGTCAAACAGACTTTATTATTTCTTATCTCTTTCCATAGTTCCCCCATTTATTCTGACTTCCCTTCCCTTCACCAAGGCACTTTTCTATTCTAATTTGAAATTGTGTTAAAACAGAGAAATAATTTCATCATCTTATTTTTATTCCTTCTATGCCCAAAGATTGAAAAATATTTCTGAAAATGAGTCATTTTTCTTTGTCCCTCTGAGTTCACATTAAATCAGTTGTCAATAACATAATATTAGGCAGGTCTTATAAGAAACAGGGAGAAACTATAATATACAGAGGAGAAACCACTCATGAGAAGAAGCCCTTTAAGATATTCATTTTATTTTCAACATAATTACAGATGTCATGGACTTTTTCACACTTTTCCAATTTCATACAATATAATTCCCAGTGTAATTATTGGTTTTCCTAAATGGGCTCCTAGGCAACAGCCTGATGCTTTCTGCCTCATTTCTGCACTACATGTAAATCAATCATGAATTTAAATCATCAACTTCATCTGTAATATGATGCATAACAGTAATAAGCAAGGTAAATTTGCTTAAAACATCAAGTTTTCATGGGCATTATGTAGTAATAGATTAAGCTTACTATGCAGTGAATTTGTGGTATCAAGCTCAAGGCTATTATGAAAATATCAGTCTCTATTTTTCCCTTTGGGAGAATTAAGTTCTCTATCTTATAACTCACTCTTGGAGCAAAAGTTTCATTTCTTTTCCATTTTCATTTTCGATAATTTCTATTCTGAGTTATGTTTCCATGAACACAGCAAATACATTGTGCTCGTATACATTTAGAGACCCACTGTAAATGTTTCTTAAGATACATAAACCTATGAAAGTAATTTAAATACAGGTGACATATAATAGCGAGACAATGTCCCTAATAGACATCTAACACCATCAAGAAAGACCTCTCCTTGATCAGAGATTCCTAATCCCCTTTCAAGCATCACAGGTTGTTGCCAAGCCTATTAGACACTCTTTACAATATTATGCTGTTATTATTGTTGAAGATACCAGTAACTCATGCCATCAAGCACAGAAATTGAGGCTACCCTCAACATTCATCCCTTCTGAGTAGTAGTATTCACAGTATTGAAAAGTATTCTGCAAACTACTAGAGGGAAAAAGTAATGATTAATATAAATATACTCCATGACCTACAACAATCAACTACCTAAGATATATAGTGGGGAAACTGTGGCACAAATGGTATTGCAGTAACCAGACACATTTTGATTTGACTTAAAGTTCTCTCTATGAAATTAAATTCAAACCTGACAAGGAGAAAATGAAGAAGAAATTAAGGTAGAAAGATCTTAGGTCTAGATAGAGATCTATTACTATTATTATTATAATAAAGGGACAGCAATAATATGACCCATGATAAGAAACTTCTATAACATTTTTGATTAGTCCACTTCAGAGACACTTCCTGAAGCAAATGCCGATTAACACAGAGACCCACAACTGGACAATGTACAGAGAGCAAGAAACTTTGTATACTCTGTTCTAATGGGATGGCTTCATCAAATTCCACTTATGGCTTAGGAAGATATGTGGATGAGGAGGTGTAAAGACAGTTAAGAGGCTGAGGTGGGTAGATTCCTATAAGGAAACAATATATTTCAGAAAGAAAAAAAAAAAAGAAAGAAAAGAAACTGTTACAAGTAGGAACTCACATAAAGCCAAGCTCTAAATGAAATTATTTGATAGAAACTTACCTTGGCAGATGTATTTCAGATGTTCATAATCTGAAGATCTGAAGACTTTTAGTTCTTCAGTGTAGAGAAATATATCCTGGAAAGTCAAGAGAAGCGGTACATTATATCAATATACTGGACTTTATGTTGCAGACGTAAATATGAGCAGAAACACCATAAAATAATCAAAGATATTTTCATTACTTAGGTATTGATAAAAAAAAAAAACTAACTAATTTTAGATTTTAAAGAATATATTTATCCAGTGATGTGTGTGCATGTGCGTGTGTGTGTGTGTGTACAATGAGGTGTATGTGTGGAAGTCAAAGGGCAACGTTCAATGACTTGTTCTTCCTTCCACCATGATGTAGTCCACAGCCTAAATACTGATAACTTTTAATACTTGGTGATTTATTTTAAATCCAAAAAATTTCTAAATCTGAACTATCAAATATTATCAATAATTTTAAGACTAAAATGAAATTTATGAAAATAAATAAAGACTATCTTAGCTTGTGTTTTATGGTTGACTTTAGGATTTAAAAATTGATAATCATTTAAAAAAAGATTTCAAAATGGAGAAAAGAAAAGAGAGAAATTCATTGTTTTTAATAGCTGAGTAGTAACTCCATTGTGTAAATGTACTACATTTTCTGTATCCATTCCTCTGTTGAGGGGCATCTGGGTTCTTTCCAGCTTCTGGCTATTATAAAAAGGGCCGCTATGAACATAGTGGAGCACGTGTCCTTATTACCAGTTGGAACATCTTCTGGAGGTATATGCCCAGGAGAGGTATTGCTGGATCTATCGGTAGTACTATGTCCAGTTTTCTGAGAAACTGCCAGACTGATTTCCAGAGTGGTTGTACCAGCTTGTAGTCCCACCAGCAATGAAGGAGTGTTCCTCTTTCTCCACATACTCGCCAGCATCTGCTGAATTTTTTATCTTAACTATTCTGACTGGTGTGAGGTGGAATCTCAGTATTGTTTTTATTTGTGTTTCCCAGATGACTAAGATGTTGAACATTTTTTCACGTGCTTCTCAGCCATTAAGTATTCCTCAGTTGAGAATTCTTTGTTTAGCTCTGTACCCCATTTTTTAAAAGGGTTATTTGATTTTCTGGAGTTCAGCTTCTTGAGTTCTTTGTATATATAGGATATTAGTCCCCGATCAGATTTAGGATTGGTAAAGATCTTTTCCCAATCTTTTTGTAGCCTTTTTGTCTTATTGACAGTGTCCTTTGCCTTACAGAAGCTTTGCAATTTTATGAGGTCCCATTTGCTGATTTTTGATCTTACAGCACAAGCCATTGCTGTTCTGTTCAGAAAAATTTCCCCTGTGCCCATATCTTTGAGGCTTTTTTCCACTTTCTCCTCTATAAGTTTCAGTGCCTCTGGTTTTATGTAGACATGAGCTTTGTACAAGGAGATAAGAATAAATCAATTTGAATTCTTCTACATGATAACCACAAGTTGAGCCAGCACCATTTGTTGAAAGTGCTGTCTTTTTTTCCACTGGATGGCTTTAGCTCCTTTGCCAAAGATCAAGTGACCATAGGTGTGTGGGTTCATTTCCGGGTCTTCAATTCTTTTCCATTGATCTACCTGTCTGCCACTGTACCAGTGCCATGCAGTTTTTATCACAATTGCTCTGTAGCACAGCTTGAGGTCAGGGATAGTGATTCTACCAGAGGGTTTTTTTTTTTATTTTTAGAATAATTTTTGCTGTCATAGGTTTTTTGTTATTGCAGATGAATTTGAAAATTGCCCTTTCTAACTGTGTGATGTATTGATTAGGAATTTTGATGGGAATTTTATTTTAAATTGTTGGATGAATAAAATCTATTTTAACATTTTTTCTCTTGTTTTGTACAAGAAACAGAAGGAAAAGTTGTTGGTGTATTTTCTGGATGCATCAAATGAAGTTCATCTCACAGATTCTTACACCTACATGGCACACAATGATAAATGGTTTATATCCAGGTTCCCATCTATTTTTTTTCTTTTCCATTTTTATTAGGTATTTAGCTCATTTACATTTCCAATGCTATACCAAAAGTCCCCCATAGCCACCCATCTATTTTTTAAGAAAACATGACAAGTAAACATTTGTCATTAGCAATTTGGTAGTGTGTGAACTGAGGTTCAGAGGCAAAGCTTGGTCATAGATTTGACCAACTGACCAACTTGCAATCAACCATACCATTTCCATATCAAAACTCACCCCAGGAAACATAGTAATTTTTCTCACCTCTGAAACAAGTAATTGGATTGTATATATTTTACATATTTTCTTTGCTTTTTTGTTTGCAACAGTATCAATTTTGCTTTAGTTTCATATTTAAGTTTTTGAAGTTTTTGTTTCTCATTCTAATTGCTAGACTATTAAGTTATCTATCATCTATCTATTCATCCCTCCTTCATGCATCTCATCTATCAATGTATCTACCATCTATCTATATATCTACCTATCCATTTCTCATGTATCTATTTATCAATCTATCTATATCATTTCTCTAACATTTTATCTTATACAGAGAGAAAAAAAGGAGAAAGATATGTGTGTATGTGTGTATGTATATGTGTGTCCCTCTCATAAATACAGACTTAGTGATGGTTTCACTAGGTCTAGCCCTTTCCATTCATCATAAAGTTTTATATTTATATAATTTTTTAGTCATGGTTTTGCTTTAATCACACATAAAAACAATGTTACTGTATATACATCTGCCAGTGAATGTCTAAGTTGGTTCCATTTCCTTATAACTGTGAAAAATCTATCAGTAAACATGAATTTCTTGCCCAATGTGCTATTCCAGGTTGTAATGAAAGAGGGCGTGTTGTAACCCCCACCCCCTTGACACCTTAGAGAAACAACAAGCTCAAAGGAGACCACAGGGAAAAGGTAAACAGAGGTCAGGTCACAGACAATTATGACTGGCCATGAAATTAGTCCCTGAACAGACACCCATTAACCCCCTCCTACTGCAGTACTATTCCAACAAATGATTACAGCCTCCAACTCCCCTTTTCTAATTATACTGTATATAAACCCAATGTTTGTTGGACCTAAGGTCGCTTGCCAGCATTCACATAGTGAGTGCTGGGTGGGCGATCTGAGTTCGAACTTGAAACAATAAAAGTATCTTTTGCGAGTTGCAGCGGACTTCACAATTCTTGGGCTCATCTGGGTTTCCCGTGGACTCAGGACACAACAGTCACAAGGCAGTAAAGTGATAGGAAACACATGCGTTTTACTGTGAACATTATAAAGAAATTTATAAAAAGCAAACACAGTAGAATATGAAACAGCTGAAATTGTTCAAGGTGTTAGTCCCTTAAAAAAAAAAAGTACTAGTCTTTTGTGGGGCAAAAGATAAGTTCTCTGAAAGCTAGACTCCACATAATAATAGACCCAACTTGTGAAAATTTAATTAAGTTTAAAAGCAGAGATTCTGAGCTTAGAATGCAGGGGAAGAGGCTCCCTGCAAAACAACAGTTGAGTGCTATTTTCTCACTAATCTAGGACAGAATACAGAGGCCACTACAGTTGTGACAGAAGAGAGAATGTTAGTTTCAAACAGAAAGCAGAACTTGTCACTGCTGCTCACATGATTCCCTTGTTCTAGTTTTCAGATACGGCAGTGAAGGATTATGCAGGTTTCCACTATGTGACTAGAATATCCTCAGGGCAGGGACAGTGCAGCAGGTTTGGACTACTTTAAATAAGGCTGTGATATGCCATTGTGTGAAACTGGGAACATGAAGACTAAGTTGTAATGGAGGTGCCAGGATATTAAAAGTCCTAAGACCTTAATAGATTTGTTGAGGGAAGATGTCAGTATGGACATACATTACTCCAGTAAATCCCTTGTCCTTTAGGCAGCAGAATTGGAAAGCAGTAGTGGTCCATTAGAACAGTGATGCCAGCATGAGCCTCAGGTGCAGTTCACAGCATTGCAGAATCTTTGTTTTTGCTCGGCTGGGATCCTGCCTTGCCTTGGACTGTTATTGTTTTGCTATGCTTCCACTACCATCTGCTTTTTGAAATGGAAATGTTTACATTGCATTATGTATGTTGGAAGCATATAAATTACATTGAAAAAAGTAACACTGCATGATTTCTTGCATCTCAGAAGTAACTGTGGATTTTTAAACGGTGTCAAGAATCTTAACTTCTTTTTTTATGGGTGATGTATTAAATGCAGTTTGTATTATGATATGAAATTGAAATTTAGGATACAGAGTGGAAGATTGTGATTTCTAATTTTGTTGTATGCTTAATAATATTTATAATCACCATGTATATTGACTGTGTATACAATGTAACCTTTCTAAGTTCAATATACTGTAACTTCCAACTGTGAGGTAAAATATATTTTAGATAAATTGCCTTGTTTGATGTTTAGCTAATGTAAAGTAGAAATACCAGAGGTGCACTGTGTAGGTGGGGAACACACTTGCAGAGAAGCCATGCATTAGAAAGTAGAAATCTCAAGAATGAATTCTCTTTCTACAAGTAGTTGGCCAAGGAAGACTGTAAGACTTTACACAACATTAACACTGTTGGCTCCTTTATTGGCAACATACCAGAAATTCTTTACCTCCTCGGTCAGACCACTATAATACACATTTCTTTTTGTGTGTGTGTGCCTTTTGGTTTCCTATATTCCCACTTCAACAGTCCATCAAGGTGTGTTTGCAGCAGTTGAGGGCCTTTCTAATCTACTATTTCAAACTCTTCCACATCCCTCCTGCAAACTAGGTCCAAGGGCTTTATAACAAAGTTGTTGGATTTAGCAAAGGTATAGCCTTATTTCTCAGTACTGGCTTTCTACACTTGTCATTTTTCTCCTTCTTGTGACCAAAGTGACTTAAGTAGAAAGAATTTATTTGGACATATAGTTTTAAAACAGAGCCCACCCTGTCAGAAAGCATGTGGTTGAAAGGGGAGCGTGGTTGTTCACATGGCATCTACACTTAGAAAGCAAAGAGTGAAGAGGAGTTGGAGCTGGGCTGTGTAGACTCATAGCACACCCCTATGTCTCTGAATGCTTGTCCCGATTACTAAGACTTCAATTTCTTGGAATCACTCCTCAGTCATCTGTAAAATGGCTTCTGGGTAACTCGTTTTTTAAAAGTTTTATTTTTCACTTTAATAGACTATTCTACATATTCATAGGCTTCGTGTTTGAAAAGTTATTCCAGTAAAGTAGCTGAGAGAAGCGTCCATTCTGCTTTTATTCTTCTCCGAACATTTTGAAAGAACTTTCAATGCAACAGTTGAATCATCTAAGTCTTGTTCATCACAAAGTATAATACAATTTGCCTTGGATTGTGCCATTTCCTGTTCTGAGCTACAGTACCCTTAGACATCAATTTATGAAATAGAGAACTGCAAATATGAATAAATGATAGCTAACTATTAAAATATCTTGCATTTTTTAAATTAAATGGAAGTCATGTGCAGAATGAGATAATGAAATGTTAAGTAGTTCACTTCTGCATCCAACTCTTACCCACTAATGCACTTAATTGGGGCCAATTACTGAGGATGCAAGAAACAGATTTCCTAGTGTTTTCAGAATGACAATTTGATTCTGAGTCAAAAAATTACTTTATAATTGGTACATTGTCAATGCTAATTTAATAGAGATGTGGCATAATTTGCTTTATAACAGTCCTTATAAAAATATGATTATAACTTCTGACTGTTGACTCTTCATTCTATTTTGAATTGCTCTTTGTTTTGGAGAATATCTTGTGTGTACATGTGAACATGCTTTTGTTTTCTTAATTATCATTACTAGTGGAGAAGCCCAGATATTCACTTAAAAGACAACTTTGTTACATCTGTTATTTACTGTCTATTATGTTTTCTCAAATTTAAGCAATTAGGTTTGCTTTCATTGTTTCAGTGTGCATATGCATGGATAATTATTATTGACAACATTCCTTGTTTGTTATACAAATTTTCACCCACTCAGATTTCTCATTGTGAATTCTTTAAATCAGAGGTTCTTGAGTAAGAAACTAGGAAATGGAAGTTAGTACAGATCCTGTTGGGAAAATACTTAGCAAAAATGTAAACCAGTGTTTGTGATTTCCTTCATTCTAGCCATCTATTTCTGTTTTTACACAATGATAATATTCGTCATAAAATTTTAATTACAAAAATAACCTATACATTTCCTAGATACTATTACTTATCTTACACACACAAACACACACACACACACACACACACACACACACACACACACACATGGAGGGAGGGAGGGAGGGAGGGAGGGAGGGAGAGAGGCAGGGAGGGAGGGAGGGAGGGAAAGAGGCAGGCAGGGAGGGAGGGAGGGAGGGAGGAAGGGAGGGAGGGAGGGAGAAAGAGAGAGAGAGTGAGAGAGAGAGAATTATGTCGATAGTAGTCAAATCACAACTTCATTTTCATTTACTCTCATCTGACCTTCTGTAGTATAGTAAACCCATGTAGCACCCAATCACAGAGACCAATGTGAGGACTGCACAGGAGAATGCCCTGCATCCAGTCTAGATCCTACAAAATGAAGAATCATTTCTTTGATTATATTTGGTATGTGAACAACCTGAAGACTGCACAGGAGAATGCCCTGCATCCTGTCTAAGATACTGCAGAACAAAGACTCACTTCTTTGATGTATTTGTTATGTGAAGTGATATTTCACAGGACCACTGCCTTGGCAGTGTATCATGTCGGTATTCACAATGAGGAATGACACAAAAGTTGAATCTATCTTTGCAGGGCAGATTCTTACTGTCTTACTGTCTTTCCTCCACATATATTGCAAGGTCTGGTTTGTTTTTTTTTATCCTTTCATTCAAGACACTATTGTCTATAATTACACCAGAATTGAAAGTGCTAATGATTAGGAAATGAGCTCAAAGTGATGTATAGAACCGCAGGTCTTTCTCATATGCTGTGCACCCATAAGGCTCTTTGTGTGTGTGTGTGTGTGTGTGTGTGTGTGTGTGTGTGTGCTTTTGACTTCTCAGGGTCTGTTTTGATTAGGGCACCCTAGTGGAAGGGGAGCCAGCAGTCAAACCACAGCTCTATCACAGGAAGAGAAAGCAGGCTAAGGCAGGGCTCCACCTTCACCACAGGCAGAGAGAGCAGATCAAGTCAGAGTTCCAGCACAGGCAGCCTGAGACGCTCTGAATATCTTCTTTGATCCTCACTTTCTTGAGGAAGTGTTTCTCACAAGCTTTACCAATATTACTTCCTGTTTTTTTTCATTCCTTGGTTTACTTTGGTAAATGTCATAAGGAACAGGAATATTAACACCAATGCTTGCCATAATTTTGTGAGTAACTGCTAAATTTTCCTCCATCTAAGTCAATGTCCTGCTTTCAGTAAATCAAGGGAAATATAGAAAGATAGATACGGCATCCTGAGTTATGCTTATTTCAGGAGCACAGAGCACATTCAAGTTTCTCCAAGTTGAACTAATCATCAAAGTGACTCAACTGTGCAAAGCCCCTTGGGAGGCTGAGGTATGCTTTTAAGTGATGTCTATGGAAGACTTTGCTTGCTTGCTATGAGAAATTGTTCAGATGTCTCTCCATGACCAGCGACTTGGAGACAACGTTGGTCCCCAGGAAAGACAGAAGCAATGACAAATGCTCACATACTCTTTGATGATTCACATTAATATCTTCAGACTGTCAAATGTGTACCAAAGGTCATTATTAGCTTCAGAAACACTGTCTCATGCTTTCATTGTAGTTAGGGGTGCTCTGTTACATGCTATTTGTGTCTCAATGTATCCGGAACTTTGCAGCATTCGAAGTTTACTGCTACAAGAAATACAACTCATAAAAAGAAAGAAGGTTTCCAAGACTAACTCAGTTTATCTTCATGTTGCTGTATCATTAAAAAAAAAGTTTAATTAAACTCAAAGGAAATTATGAATTTTTTTTTATCTAACTTTTGCCAGAAACCTCATAGCTCCCTGCTACAACTGTTTGCATTCTGACAAAGTGGTCTTTTTACATTTTCTAAAAATAAAAGATAAAAATAAAAATAAAAATAAAAATAAAACAATGTCCAATAGCATGAGTTGCTAAGCTTTCAAGCCAGATAATCTGTGGTCAAGGGATATTCACAGTGATGACAAGAATGTCCACATCCAATTTCTGTCATTTTGTATGTCTGATTGGTTTGGTTCTTAATTTCATTGATTTTATGTATTCAATATTTAATCAATATAATTGTTTTGTGAATATAAAAAATATATAATATTGTTTTCTGAGCAGGGAAGGCTCAAACGGCTTTAAATTCTGTTGCTGAGAAAGCTGTGCTAAATTGAAACCTCTTGGTTCAGAGCCACTTCTGAGAAAAGGCCAGACAGCAACTGTAATGGAGGCTATAAAAATGCATATGAAGCCAAGTGATTCGCTGGTGATTAATGATGACAATGATATAGATAAGATCTCTGGTGATAAACACACAACTGAGTTTGGAAAATACAACAGGGAGTAATTAGACTAAACAGAGTTATAAACAATGAGCGTGTAAAAAAGATAGCAAAAATAACAAATTTTGATATTATGCTTGTATCCCTGAAAGCATATTTTTTTTCATAAATGGAGGAAGTACATTGATTTAAGTACTTTTGAGGCAGAAAACTCATTTAGCTATTTTATGAGATAAAGACTCTTATTGTAAATCATCCCTACATTTGTATGAGGGCAAAATAAATTGCCTTGATAAAATCAAACTGATTTAAGGTACACTTCTTTAATAGCACAGGATGAATTTTAAGTATCCCATATCTTGGATCACGGATAAAGCAAATTTCTTCTTCACTCAGAAGCAGATATACAGACACTATAAGTTCATAGCAACACAACAGTTAACCTGATGATTTAACCTTAAAGGTAAAGTCACACCTAGTTTCCCAATCTTCTTTTGCTCCTTAGGGAAGAAGAACTTGCATTTAAATTTTAATTTTCCATTGTAGGAAGTAATGCCTCATTGTCATCTCAGAAACAATAGGATATTTGAAATTGAGCAATGAACAAATAACAGTTGTATGTGCATATATATATATATATATCATATATGTGTGTATATATATATATGTTAATGATTAAATTCCATTAAAGGTTTCTCATTAGATAAAGAGTTTTGAAGTTTCTAAATTAAACACCAAACCATTCTGCAGCCTCAGTCCTTTTTGTAGCATAGGGAGTGATAGTTATTCTTAGAAGCCTAAGCATCTGTCTGGGACTATAGACAAAGATGTTAGAACCTCCTGAATTTTATATCTTTCATGTATTGTATAACCAGCACCATGTGGCCAACTCTGCCAAATTCTGATGCCAATGGAGTATGGATCCTGGAACCCTGGAACCAAAGTTTCAGCAGGCTCTATGTGCATACCCTGGGAATACACCTCCTAGGCAATTTCTTTTTCAGGAACAGGAAACCCTTTCATCCACACTTTCAGTATGCACTCCTTCCAATCAAGGACATTGCATTATCATGGTTTGGCGTATTGAAGGATGGGGTCTTACTTTGGGGGTATCGTCCCTGATACCCAAATTCAAGGTACATTTCTTTTAAAAAAATATAACCATTTTTATATTACCTAGATGGGTTATAACCTATACATCAGGCTGTATGTCTGCCTCACTGCTGGGGTTTGAAGCCCTGTGACAAGTTTCTCAAATTCCTGTGTTACCCGTTGTTTCTGGTGACCTCTGGGAGTTGAGAACAGTGGTCCATGGGTCCACCCTTCCTTATGCACTAGGCAAGAAGGTGATGGCTGAGCCCAGGACTGGGCAGAATCCGGTTTGGTTCAAAGAGATTGTCAGGAGAAAGGAGGACCTGAAAGAAAGAAAGCCTTCACCCAGAGATTCAGATGAGGCTTTTCAAATGAATTTTAAGCATCCCATATAGACGTGATGTCTACACACAGATGTAGATGTGAATGTATACATCTTACTCAGAGTGAATCAGGGATTAAATACCTTCTGCAGGAAGGAATGCTCAGGATTAGACACCTAACTAGCATGGAGAACTCTAGGGCTTTATGCTAAGTGACCAGTTTTCATGGTTTAGTCAGTGGGGTGTCATCATTACATGTTCTAGGATGGATAGAACCTAGCTGGGAGCTCGTTCCATACTTTCTTTCTCAATTATAAGATTTTCTGAAGTTTTTGAACCTGCTTCAATCATCATTCTTCTGTCGGGTGGCATGGTACACTTTGCTGCCTGTGCCCTGGACTGCTTTCTGCCTGACTCTAACTGCCCTTGGGGGTTGAAGATGAGGTGGCAATGAGTCAACAACAAAGATGCCAGGAACAATTGAGAAACACTGTAGCAAGCTTGTCTGAACACTGCTCCAAGCTCCTTTAATACCCTCCACCATTGCTCTACTGCTCTCAAGAAAGCAGCTCTTCTAAACACTGGTTCCTGATTGGCTGGCATTGTCTGCATCAGCAATCATTGGTCTCTCAGGCAGACCTCAATATGGTTCTCTTGAAGGAGATGCCTTTGAGGCTGTGTAGTCCCTGGTATTTGTGCAGAGGGAGCTGCATCATTCCTTCTACATTTATATCCTTTTGTTTTTAGATTTTGACAGCTCAGTGGGAGTCAGGGTGCCATTGCCTAGACATTGCTGAACCCACTTTAGAAGATTCCCAGTACACTGGACTGTGCCTGACTTAGGTTGTCCTGTCTTCCAGGGTCTTACATGTCATAGACTACTAGCCCTCAAAGGGACATCAGTCTGGATGCATGTTACACAAGGGGGAAAATGAGAAAAATCCTACACTGGTGATCTCTCAGATCTCTGTTATCCATGCATTGATCACTTCCTTGGGGTGGGGGTGTGGTCACAATCAGGATATTTGAGAGCCATCAGCACCAGGAGGGTCAACTTATTTATGGAATGCTGCTTGGAGATATGAAACAAAATAGGTATTAGTATGACAATTCCTCAAATCATACCATAAGTGGCTATCTATGAGGGGTCAGACAGCCTCTTAATATTGTCCCACACTTTTTTCAAGAATCCAGCATCCGGGGAGAGCACAGATACCCTGGACATATGAAGGTTGGCTATGTTCTCCCTTAAGAACACAAGTTAAAAAATATGTCTGACCAGGTACCTTAAAGATATTGAGCCAACTGTTGTCCAACTTCAGTGGTGTTATATACCTGGTAAGGTGTTAGGCAGATTGAATGAAACCTGTGGTCACATGCTAATAGATTCATGTTCCTAAAAAGGGGCAGTCTTCTGCCAGTAAGTAAATCTGTTTTAAAATGTAGATGGCTTTATAAAGATGTTGATTTAGTACTTCCTGTGCCAGAAGTGCCTCAGGTGACTTTAAGACTACAGCATTGGCAGTAGCCACTGTAGTGGCTGTCTGGGTTAAGGCAATAGCAGCTGTTGTCACCCCAGCAATGCCTGTAATGATAGCCACAATGATGGCAACACTGTAATACCAAAATCCCTCTCTTCCCAGTGTAGGGGTTGTAAGTCAGTCTGGGACATCAAAGTGACAGCATGAAAGTGAATGGTATTTACCACAGGCATACAAATGGCGGCTGGTTCCCTCATCAGGATAGCCATTGCTGAATACCCCATCCAGCAGACTGTCAGGAGACATTTCTCACTAAAGCAGTTGAGGCCATTTCTGACAATTGAGGTATTAGTGACTAGAAAGAAAAAGGGAGGTCGGACACAGACTGGGCTGGCTTTCTAGGCAACCTGACTGACAATGATCACATTCACAAGGCTAGCCCCAGTCCACATTTCCTCAGACCTACTTACATGGAAATATGTCTCATTAAAGAAATGGCAACCTTTAGGAGAGTAAAAAGTCATAAATCAAGACAATTAGAGGGGCCACATAAATCCTAATTGCTCATAATTGGGTCATGTCGGAATCTAATGGGATCCCTGTTAACATTGGGAGTGATATTGGAAGCATCATGTGAGGTAAACTTCCACATGCCAAGTGTGAAGTTAGATGACAATATCCGGTCATCCCCAGTGATTTTTATACCTAGTGCAGGCTGGCAGTGCTACCAAGGGATAGGAAGCACCACGAAAGTGGACATTTTAGGGACCCTTGGACAGAGGGGCAGGGATGGATTTGCCCTCCAGTAACTGTAAACTTCCTCAAGCTTTTTCATTTTCTTCACAAAATACCTTCTCCTTCTCCTTCTCCTTCTCCTTCTCCTTCTCCTTCTCCTTCTCCTTCTCCTTCTCCTTCTCCTTCTCCTTCTCCTTCTCCTTCTCCTTCTCCTTCTCCTCCTTCCCCTTCCCCTTCCTCTTCCTCTTCCCCTTCTCCTTCCCCTTTTCTACCTCTCCTTATCCCTCTCCTTCTTCCTCTCCCTCCCCTTCTCCTTTTCTCCTCCTTTTCTCCTTCTCCTCCTCCTCCTCCTCCTTCTCCTTCCCCCCTCCACCTCCCCTCCCCTCCTCCTCCTCTTCCTCCTCCTCCTCTTCCTCCCCCTCCTCTTCCTCCCCCTCCCCCTCCCCCTCCCCCTCCTCCTCCTCCTCCTCCTCCTCCTTCTTCATCTGTTCATTTGTGCTCAGTTCTTGTCTTTTTTCACTAGAGACCTGGATAAAAATGACAAATAATAAGTGCCATAGCTTGAATATTTTACTGCCTTGAGATTCCTTCTGCCAAAAAAGACAAGTTTGATCCCTCAAAGTTCAGAATTAGTCAGGAACATTGGTAGAATACACCTACTTTATCTGCCAGAATATAGCCTTTTGGCCTTTAGCCCATCCCCTGGTAGATCCTTTATCACTCTTTTAAATGTTATAACCTGAGCATCCTTCCTCATCTCACTCAGCCTTCTGGTCTTCCAAACTCACAGCAGAGTGGCTCATGAAACTATGCCTGTGACAGTTTTGAGACTCTCATCCCTTCTCCATCATCACAAAACCTGTTCCAAAAGCCCAGGTGAGGGGGAAGAGGCTGGCTGATCACAACTCATCTTCACAAAGGAAGCAGAGACTGAACAGGAATTCAGGTCCTCCTGAGACATCCCAAACCTTGCCCCAATGGATGATTCACTTCCTCCACAAAATTTCTTCCCTCAAAAAGTTTCACAGCTTTTCTAAGAAGTACCACTAGCTAGAGACAAATTTTTCAATGGGGGTAAATTTGTGATGAAATCACAATATCAAATGTGACTGTCTGGAGCCTGACAGGTGTGTTAGCTTTGGTGAGCACCTTCCAGAACCTTCCTTGTCTAAAAGTATGAAGATATGGTACATCTGTTTCTATTTATGTTTTATTGTTTTCTGATAATCAAACTCAGGATGTCAAATTTGTCTGGACATCACTTTGTGAAAGATATCGCCCAGCTCAATGCTAAGTTACATTTTAAAACATCACTACTTCCACAAAATACCATAGTTGAATTAAACATACTACTGTCTTCAATTTTGTACCTGGCATATCATTATGTTACACAGCTACATGAAGACAAGTAATGCTATGATATAAATTTTAGGAAAAAATATCTCCTCTAGTCAACACGCTTTCTCTTTATCATAACATTAATGAAAATGATCATCATTCTGTGCATTTAGGTTCTCTTGTGTCACTGTAGTTTGGAAGAATCTAGGAAGCTAAAAAATGAACACATATGAGAAGCAAAGGGAAAAGAAAAAAGAAAAAAAAACTATAAATGAATGCTCTGAAGTTGAGCTTGCTTCACAAGGGATATATTGCATTCTGCTTCTGCTAAATTTGGATGGATGCAGCTCTTCATTTATACCCAATGGGGAAATAAAAGCCCTCTGCTTCCAGACAATGAGGTAATGAACAGCACAAATAGTTCATATAATTTCTGGTTGTGCATCATCTACCCAATAACAATCCACATAACAAATGAAAATGTGATGTTACTGTTTTTTGAAATAAATGTTTATGGAGAGGAGGTTATTTTCCCCTCTCATGCATTGTGTGAGGGTTTATTGCTTCATATGTCAAATTTGCTTATTTTAATATTCAGCAGTAATACCCCACTTTGATTTCTGCTTACACAAATGTGTGTTCTGAATATCTTTTATTCCTCTTGCCTACTCCTGGTCTTTCTTTCATTTCAATATATTTTAATATTTTATTCTATGCTTATGTAAAAGCATTACATCATTCAAATCCTTCTTATTTTTTATTTTAATATTTTTAACATTAGAACATACTCATACTGCTACATTCCAATCAGACTTGTGCTGAAATTTCTGTTTTACAGTGGGCATAAAATTTCTAAAACTAATTTAGTTTAAAAAACAAAACAAAACTCTTTTCTCATTGACAGTATTCATTTTTTCCTAAAATAGCTAAAAGTAAACTATATTTCTTCCAGTAGAGTCTCTCTATCCACTTTGCCATCCTTCCCATTTATCAGAACCCAAAGCTTATCACCACCCATCTCTTTTGCTATCAAGGGTGACCACATATGGCTCTAATCCATGAGATGAGAATCCATTAACAAGTTATTTTCATTTCTAGGATACAACTGCTTACACTGTTCATTACACTCACATTTGTAAGAATATTTCTTAATACATGGATTTCTTGCAACTTCTATCAGTTACTATCAGGTCTTTGAATTATTCTGTTTTGTTTTGTTTTTGTAAGAATAAGATTTAATTTCATAAGCTCTTTCTATTTTTTTTTCAGTAAGCGGTTGTTGTATCCATATTTACAGTTTTATTTTTTGTCAATATAAATTAATTTTAAAATTATATAATTATGTATACATACATATAATATATGATATATACATTAACTTTTCTAAATGTCCTAATACCCACACCCTTAAATAAGATGAATAAATTTTCACATAATTTCTTTGCAAGAATAAATGTAAGAATTGTGTATTTATTAATATCTTCAGTTCACTGAGATCTTGGGAAAAGATTAAAGAATGGATGATTATTATTATATATCTATAACTTATTTTTAAGAGGAAATGGGTGATAAATATTGAGGTATTAATGCCTATTCAAGGGAGGAGTATGCAAAACCACCTACTCTGGGGAGTACGCAGTGCAGAGCACTTTCTTCATGGACTGTTGATTATGCAAAAGCACCTTTCTTGCAGAGTACTCAATATGCAGAATTATCTTCCCCAAGCAGCACACATGTACAAAATGATATAACAGTGTTAGCTCATTATGAAAGTGAATAGCAAACTTCAGTTGCTAGGATCTTGTTCACAATGCCTTCCCCTTGTATACAGCTTCAAAAATAATAAATATTGAAAAGATATTTAAAGAAAACTAACAATTAAAAGTAAAAAATTGTAAGACAGCAAAAAAAGTGTTCAAAAGGACATCCTTTCCGATGAGTTTAAAGTCTTCAGAACAATAATTTTATCAAATGGTAACTTGAAAATTGGGAAAGTTACAATCCAAATTTACAATAGTGTATTTTATACTGGAAATTTGGAAGATAATATATATTAAATGGTACAAACATAAATGCATAAATACAATGTGGTTGCTAATAGATAATGAAGTTATCCTGAATGTTATAATCATCCATTAAATATAACAAATACATGTATGCACTATACACATTATATTAGCAGTGAAAAGCAGTTTATACACACACATATAAAATATATATATGTATATTTATGTTCATATATACATATTTACACACAAAAATGCACAGCTATTCTGCTTCAAGAAACAGAATGAAATAACAAGGGCTTATTTTTAGGGTTACTAAGCTCAGAAATGCAACGTAAGCTCTGAATTTTCCAAGCATACTCTCAATGTTTCTTGAGGTAATGTTCCATATTGCATCTTATAAACTAAGTGTACTACAAGGGCAAGCATGATGCTGCTCAGTCTTGAACAAGGTTCATTTCCTACAACGGAACTATTAATTCTGCCTTTAGGTATGAGTTCTTTCCCCTGCATGTCTTATTGCCTGCTGCTTTATCAAAATTCAGTAAAATATACATTTAGATAATATTCATTGTCTGTGCCATAGGTAGGACTTAATCTAAGCTTTCAACTCATAAATGTGCCTTTATTACATTTATTGATAACGCAAGATGTGTAAAAACAACAGCCTAGAAATAGTAAATTATAAGGTCAGTATACACACTGCAATAATCCACAAGCAGCTGCAGCACAGATTTTAGAGATATCATTAAGAAGTCTGTAAACTTTACTGGCTCTCACTCACGATTCTGAGATGAAAGAAATAATTGACAATTTATGTCAAGTACACAGATTTCTTCTTTGAAAGAACGGACCTGTTTATGAAGCCACTTCTCATCAGGAGGTGGCCATTGTGGTCTACAGGACAGATGCAGTAAAGGAATAAGTGTTCCCTTGGTGAAATGAAAGAAGTATTGTATTTCTTCATTACTTGACCAAAGCACAGCAGATAAAGTCGGTGAGAGGATAAAACTGATCCTGGACCACACTTTCCCTGTGGAATGAGAGGTTGAGTAATTCTGTATCTTAGTTTTTCACTATTACTAAAATCACTCTAGTTTAGCTTTCCAATTATGTTTCACCCTTAGGGTGTTTTTTGTCTTCTAAAACTTAGGCCTTCTGGATACATCTGGAGAAAGGATTCCACATTGAAATAGATTGTTATAATGTTGGCAAAACCCAGACATCCTTTAACATATGGGGAGGGTTTTCTGTGAAAAGACACAAAATTAACCGGGTTAAATTTGTTTTAATAACGAATACCGATAGTGAGAAAACTGGATTTGTTCTGACTTATTTAAATGTGGGAGCAAACTGATTGAAATCCATTGGTTCAAAATGTTCATAACAGCTAACTAGGCTACCTTATATTCTATAATATGGGCAAGCCGAACCACTATTTAGGCAGGAATGCAGCATGGACAGTATAATATTTTAATGCGGTTTTCAGCAACACTGTGACATGACTTCATTGAAAGGGGCCTCACTTCACTTCAGGGGATCACTAGAAAATTATAGCATGCTGCAACATTGAGGAAGAGTATCGAAAAAGAAGCAAAATAAAAGGAGCAGTTAAAGCAAATAACGCAATTCCTCCTATTTGGGAGAAACATTTTCTTTTCTTATTTTTTCCTTCTCAATAAAATTTTTATTAGGTATTTTTTATATACATTTCAAATTTCAAATGCTATCATGAAAGTCCCCTATACCCCCTCCCCCCTCCCGCTCCCCTACCCACCCACTCCTGCTTCTTGGCCCTGGCATTCCCCTGCACTGAGGCATTTAAAGTTTGCAAGACCAAGGGGCCTCCTTTCCCAATGATGGCCAACTAGGCCATCTTCTGCTACATATGCAGCTAGAGACATGAGATCTGGGTGTACTGGTTAGTTCATATTGTTGTCCACCGACAGGGTTGCAGACCCCTTCAGCTCCTTGAGGGCTGTCTCTAGCTTCTCCATTGGGGGCCCTGTGTTCCATCCACAAGCTGACTGTGAGCATTCACTGCTGTATTTGCCAGGCACTGGCATAGCCTCTTATGAGACAGCTATAGCAGGGTCCCTTCATCAAAATCTTGCTGGCATATGCAATAGTGTTGGGTTTGGTGGCTGATTATGGAATGGATCCCCAGGTGGGGTAGTCTCTGGATAGCCCATCCTTTCATCTTAGCTCCAAACTTTTTCTCTGTAACTCCTTCCATGGATATTTTGCTCCATATTCAAAGGAGGAATGAAGTATCCAAGCATTGGTCTTCCTTCTTGATTTTCTTTTGTTTTGCAAATTGTTAATTAAGATTTTGTCCCTGTGCCCTTTAGTGAGTCTAGCTAAGGGTTTATCTATCTTGTTGATTTTTTCAAAGAACCAACTCCTCGTTTGGTTAATTCTTTGAATAGTTCTTCTTGTTTCCACTTGGTTGATTTCACCCCTGAGTTTGATTATTTCCTGCCGTCTACTCCTCTTGGGTGAATTTGCTTCCTTTTTTTCTAGGGCTTTTAGATGTGTTGTCAAGCTGCTAGTATGTGCTCTCTCCAGTTTCTTCTTGAAGGCACTCAGAGCTATGAGTTTCCCTCTTAGAAATGCTTTCATTGTGTCCCATAGGTTTGGGTACGTTGTGGCTTCATTTTCATTAAACTCTAAAAAGGCTTTAATTTCTTTCTTTATTCCTTCCTTAACCAAGGTATCATTGAGAAGAGTGTTGTTCAGTTTCCACGTGAATGTTGGCTTTCCATTATTTATGTTGTTATTGAAGATCAGTCTTAGGCCATGGTGGTCTGATAGGATACATGGGACAATTTCAATATTTTTGTATCTGTTGAGGCCTGTTTTGTGACCAATTATATGGTCAATTTTGGAGAAGGTCCCGTGAGGTGCTGAGAAGAAGGTATATCCTTTTGTTTTAGGATAAAATGTTCTGTAGATATCTGTAAGGTCCATTTGTTTCATAACTTCTGTTAGTTTCACTGTGTCCCTGTTTAGTTTCTGTTTCCACTATCTGTCCATTGATGAAAGTGGTGTGTTGAAGTCTCCCACTATTATTGTGTGAGGTGCAACGTGTGCTTTGAGCTTTACTAAAGTGTCTTTAATGAATGTGGCTGCCCTTGCATTTGGAGCATAGATATTCAGAATTGAGAGTTCCTCTTGGAGGATTTTACCTTTGATGAGTATGAAGTGTCCCTCCTTGTCTTTTTTAATAACTTTGGGTTGGAAGTCGATTTTATCTGATATTAAAATGGCTACTCCAGCTTGTTTCTTCAGACCATTTGCTTGGAAAATTGTTTTCCAGCCTTTCACTCTGAGGTAGTGTCTGTCTTTTTCCCTGAGATGGGTTTCCTGTAAGCAGCAGAATGGTGGGTCCTGTTTGTGTAGCCAGTCTGTTAGTCTATGTCTTTTTATTGGGGAGTTGAGACCATTGATATTAAGAGATATTAAGGAAAAGTAATTGTATCTTGGGTATTCTAAGTTTCTGGGCTAATATCCATTCATCAGTGAGTGCATATCTAGTGACTTCTTTTGTGATTGGGTTATCTCACTAAGGATGATATCCTCCAGATACATCCATTTGCCCAAGAATTTCATAAATTCATTGTTTTTAATAGCTGAGTAGTACTCCATTGTGTAAATGTACCACATTTTCTGTATCCATTCTTCTGTTGTGGGACATCTGGGTTCTTTCTAGCTTGTGGCTATTATAAATAAGGCTGCTATAAACATAGTAGAGCATGTGTTCTTATTGCCAGTTGGAACTTATGGGTATATGCCCAGGAGAGGTATTGCTGGATCTTCTGGTAGTATTATGTTCAATTTTCTGAGGAACCTCCAGACTGACTTCCGGAATGGTTGTACAAGCTTGTAATTCCACCGGCAATGGAAGAGTTTTCCTCTTTCTCCACATCTTCACCAACACCTGCTGTTACCTGAATTTTTGATCTTAGCCATTCTGACTGGTGTGAGGTGAAATCTCAAGGTTGTTTTGATTTACATTTCCCTGATGATTAAGGATGTTGAACATTTTTTCAGGTGCTTCTCAGCCTTTCAGGATTCCTCAGTTGGGAATTCTTTGTTTACCTCTGTACCCCATTTTTTAATGTTTTTTTTTTTTTAATTTCTGGAGTCTGCCTTCTTGAGATATTTGTATATATTGGATATTAGTTCCCTATCAGATTTAGGATTGGTAAAAAAAAATCCTTTCCCAATCAGTTGGTGGCCTTTTTGTCCTATTGACTGTCTTTTGCCTTACAGAAGCTTTGCAATTTTATGAGGTCCCATTTGTCAATTCTTGATCTTACAACACAAGCCATTGATGTTCTGTTTAGGAATTTTTCCCCTGTGCCCATATCTTTGAGGCTTTTCCCCACTTTCTCCTCTATTAATTTCAGTGTCTCTGTTTTTTTTTGTGGAGGTCTTTGATCAACTTAGACGTGAGCTTTGTGCAACGAGATAAGAATGTATCAATTTGAATTCTTCTACATGATGACAGCCAGTTGTGCCAGTGACATTTGTTGAAAATGCTGTCTTTTTTTTTTCCACTGGATAGTTTTAGCTCCCTTGTCAAAGATCAAGTGACCATAGGTGTGTGGATTCATTTCTGGGTCTTCAATTCTATTCCATTCATCTACCTGACTGTCATTGTACCAGTACCACATAGTTTTTATGACAATTGCGCTGTAGTACAGCTTAATGTCAGGCTTGGTGATTCCATCAGAGATTCTTCTATTGTTGAGAATAATTTTTGCTATCCTAGGTTTTTCATTATTCCAGATGAATTTGCAAATTGCCCTTTTTATTTCTGTGAAGAATTGAGTTGGAATTTTGATGGGGATTGCATTGAATCTGTAGTTTTCCAGCCTTTACTCTGAGGTAGTGTCTGTCCTTTGCCCTGAGGTGGGTTTCCTGTAAGCAGCAAAATGTTGCATCCTGTTTGTGTAGCCAGTCTTTTAGTCTATGTCTTTTTATTGGAGAATTGAGTCCACTGATGTTAAGAGAAATTTAAGAAAAGTAATTGTTGCTTCCTGTTATTTTTGTTGTTAAAGCTGTGATTCTGTTCTTGCGGCTGTCTTCTTTAAGGTTTGTTGAAGGATTACTTTCTTGCTTTTTCTAGGGTGTAGTTTCCGTCCTTGTGTTGGTCTTTTCCCTTTAATATCCTTTGAAGGGCTGGATTCGTGGAAAGATACTGTGTTAATTTGTTTTTATCCTGGAATACTTTGGTTTCTCCATCTATGGTAATTGAGAGTTTTGCTGGGTATAGTAGCCTGGGCTGGTATTTGTGTTCTCTTGGGGTCTGCATAACATCTATCCAGGATGTTTGGGATTTCATAGTCTCTGGTGAGAAGTCTGGTGTAATTCTAATAGGCCTGCCTTTATACGTTACTTGACCTTTTTCTCTTACTGCTTTTAATATTCTATCTTTATTTAGTGCATTTGTTGTTCTGATTATTATGTGCCAAGAGGAATTTCTTTTGTGGTCCAGTCTATTTGGAGTTCTGCAGGCTTTTTGTATGTTCATGAGCATCTTTTTCTTTAGGTTTGGGAAGTTTTCTTATATAATTTTGTTGAAGATATTTCCTATCCCTTTAAGTTGAAAATCTTCATTTTCATCTACTCCTATTATTCGTAGGTTTGGTCTTCTCATTGTGGCCTGGATTTCCTGAATGTTTTGATTTAGGATCTTTTTGCATTTTGCATTTTCTTTGATTGTTGTGCCGATATTCTCTATGGAATCTTCTGCACCTGAGATTCCCTCTTGCATCTCTTGTATTCTGTTGGTGATGCCAGCATCTATGGTTCCAGATTTCTTTCCTAGGGTTTCTGTCTCCAGCGTTGTCTCATTTTTGTTTTCCTTTATTGTTTCTATTTCTCTTTTTAGGTCTTGGATGGTTTTGTTCAATTCCACCACCTGTTTGGTTGTTTTTCTGTATTTCTTTAAGGACTTCTACCTCTTTAGCAGTGTTCCCCTGTATTTCTTTAAGTGAGTTATTAAAGTCCTTCTTGATGTCCCCTACCAGCATCATGAGATATGATTTTAAATCTGAGTCTTGCTTTTTGGGTGTGTTGGGGTATCCAGGACTGGCTGAGGTGGGAGTGCTGGGTAATGATGATAGTGAGTGGTCTTGGTTTCTGTTAGTAAGATTCTTACATTTGCCTTTCGCCTTCTGGTAATCTCTAGAGTTAGTTGGTATAGTTTTCTCTGGTTGGAGCTTGTTCCTCCTGTGATTCTGTTAGCCTCTCTCAGCAGACCTGGGATTCTAGATCTCTTCTGAGTCTCAGTGTTCAGAGTACTCTCTGCAGGCAACCTCTCCTCTTGCAGGGAAGGTGCACAGATATCTGGCATTCCAATCTGCCTCCTGGCTAAAGATGAAGGCCTGAAACAGGGCCTGCCCCAGAAGATGTGTTGCCTCTGCACAGACGGGTCTCCAAGGGACTGGGACACAAGATGGCTCTCTTACCTGCTCTGGTGGTCAGAGTCTTCTTGGGCAGACACCTTTCCTTTCGCAGGGAAGGTTCCAGGATGTCTGGAGCCTGAAACTGGGTCTGTCCCAGAAGCTGTGTCACTTCTGCCTGTCCCAGAATTTATGTTGCTTCTGCAGTCTGCTAACTCACCCTTTGCAGCCTGTGAGCTGAACTGTGCAGACTGGTCTCTGAGGGATCAAGGACCCACGATGGCTCCCTCACCTGCTCTGAAAGAGATCTCAGGGCAGACACGTCTCTTCCAGCAGGAAAGTGCCTGGATGTCTGCAGCCCGAAACGGGATCTGTCCCAGAAGCTGTGTTGCTTCTGCCTGTCCCAGAATCTGTGTTGCTTCTTTAGTCCTGGGGTGAATATTTTCAAGGACTCCATTATTATGGCTAACACAGGGCCCTCAATGGAGGGGCTAGAGAAAGTACCCAAGGAGCTAAAGGGGTCTGCAACCCTATAGGTGGAACAATAATATGAACTAAACAGTAATCCCCCCATTTTGTGTTTCTAGCTGCATATGTATCAGAAGATGACCTAGTCAGTCTGTCGGTCTTACAAACTTTATATGCCTCAGTACAGGGGAACACCAGGGCCAAGAAGTGGGAGTGGAGTGTGGAGGGTATGGGGGGACTTTTGGGAAAGCATTGGAAATGTAAATGAAGAAAATACCTAATTAAAAAATAAATACAGCTTTTGGAATGGCGGCAGCAAAGGGTAAGATGTAGCTGCTAGAGTTTCCCGGTATCATGGTGATCCACAAAGATTTGCCACCGGAGGAGTAAAATTTTAATAAAGCTGAGGCTTTAGTTGCTGCACCCAGAGATTGAGTTACCATTGTTTCTGATCTAAGTTTGTGCTACCTTTTCCTTCTCTCGGTGGTTTATCTGGGTTCAAGAGAGAAAGGTCTGTATGAGCTGTTGGCTGCTCTGCCTGCCCAGCTGCAGCCACATGTGGATAGCCAGGAGGACCTGACATTCCTCTGGGACATGTTTGGTGGAAAGAGCCTGCATTCACTGGTCAAGATAAATACAGTGGAGCTAAATACAAATAAAAAAAATTTTGGAGACTGTTGTAAGGAACACATCCCACCACAAGAACCATCAGTCACCAAGCACCAGATCCCGTCTTAGAGAAAAACTGGGAGTGACCAGCACTTTTAAAATAGTAAAATGAGAAGAAGAAGCTCACTGGAAACTATGCCACTCCTGTTTCTGGAAACCTGAACTGTGTTTTCTCTCATCTAACTCAAGCTGAAAGGAGTGATGGATCTTTCTTGTGTCTGTAGGAGGCTGATGCCCACGGTTCCCTGAAACCTGGACTGATTTTATTCAGCTAACTTTGTTATGGTTGCCTGTCAGGATGGGAGACTTTTAACTGATACATAATATTTGAAAATTCACTTCTGAATTGCCAGTGTGTACAGAACAGGGCTGCTCAGTGTGTCTTCTCCTGAAGTGGCTGCTGTGAACGGTGGAGATGCCTGAGCAGCTACAGGCAGTGTGTGGTACTCCCCTAGCAGCACACTGAAACATCATTCATTCATTTACTTCTTCATAATGATGCAATTGCCAACATGTCTTTATGCTGTAATTCATTTTAGGCAGCTTAGTTAATTTCTTGGGGCAAGTGAGAAATGGTTTCTGGATTACAACTGAGGAATCCATGCCTTAGTATAATAATAATAGAATGCTTCTGTGTTGAATGTAGGGAAGTTGAGTAGCTACAGATGTATGCACACTGATTTTAGCTTTTGCCAAAAGCACTAAGGTGTATTTGCATTGGCATCATCCCTGGGTCGTTAAGTAAACATTTCCCCAAATATAAATAAATAAATAAATAAATAAATAAACAAACAAACATAAAAAAAGGAAAATGATCATTGAGTGAGCAAAGTTAGAGAGTGAAGTGTATATAGGGAGGTCACAATGAAACTAACATGAGATTTGATAGGTCATTGTACTAGGGTAAATCTCCTTTTTTTTTTTTTTTTTCCTAAAGGAACATAGTTTTTAAAAGTGAATACATATATAGATGATTTCTCAAACCTCATCAAAGAAACTACTTTCCTGGTAGATTTTAATTAACATAAAGAGCTACAACTGAAAAGTATGCAGAGAATGAAATACTTTGGAGCACTAGGTCCTAAACGTGATGTCTGTCAAATCCCTCTCTTCAAGTTTCAGAGGTCTATTGTGAAGACAAGATAGGAAACAAGATCAAGAGGTGGTGATGACTCCAAGAAAACACTATGATACAGATACATTAAGATGGATATAGATATGAGCTTAGATTTAGATAGCATGCACAAGACCTACAGTTTTAAACCAGACAGAATCACAACACTGAGAAGTACACACAAAGACCCATTTCTAACCAAGATATGTTCCTTCTGGGAAACAGAAAATATCCAACAGGCTCCAAGGAAGTCAAAAGGCCCAGGAGTGGTTGGCCAATATAAAACAGACTCCATGCTTTTGTTTTTTTGTTATTAAGGCTTTATTATTTGCTTTGTATTGGCATTTTATATATTTCTGTGCTATTTATAGTAGTTTGTGTATTTTATTTTATTTTATTTTATTTTATTTTATTTTATTTTATTTTATTTTATTTTATTTTTGTTTTACTTTTTAGAGCCAGGAAGAAAAATAACATGAACTTGTATTGAAAAGGATATAGAGAGGATCATGTAAATTTTGGGGGAAGTTAGGATAGTTCAAAATATGATAAGATATATTGGCTGAAAATAGTTATTGAAAAATAATTAATTCTAAAATTAATTAACAATAAAAATAAAATATGCAATATACAGATTCAGAGCTATGTTTCATTATGTTCATATTTGTATGTGTTTATTCTCCATTTATACTCATGGATTTATTAGAGAAATAAAGACATAATAAGCAAATATATTTGCACACCAAGAAAAGTAGGGAAAATACCTCATTTTATAAATCCAATGGTTAAAATTATAGCATATTTTTTTAAAAAAATAAGCAGCACACAATAACAATAAATACCCATATGCTTATCTCAGTAATATAAGTATAGTTCAAAATATAGAAATAATTTGATAAAATTAGTTATCTTTTCCAGTTACATTTTCATAAGCTTTTAGAACTGGTTTCTGGGAAGAATGTGGAATAGTTTAGAACTCTGAGATAAAAAATGTCCTGACATTAAGGAAGTACTGATTAATAGTCCATTCAAGTGGGTGCTTCAAATACAGTAATCTTGAGAGAAACATGTGCCATGGAAGCCCAGATCATGCAGCTTCATAGAGGAGTAGGGGGTGTATCAGAGACAGGACAGAGGTGATTTATGGGACAATTCATCCATTAATCTAGCTTCATCCAGTCTGGCACCTGAGCACTGGAGTAAAATTGAATTTAAAGATAATGGGTCAATTTGCTTGATGGAGAACCTCAAGGCAGAAGGAAAGCATTCAGCCTGATGCTGAGAAAGCAGCTGTGATTGCCACACAGATCAGAACCAGTAAAGAGAGAATTTCATACAGTACGAGGATAATAGGAAAAGTGTCCTGAGGGCAAAACTTCACACTAATGCAGGCAAACAGAAAATGTTTTAGTATCCTAGGATACCGCTTGGCTTGCACCATACCCAAACTCTTCACCACCAACAGTAATGTACTGGAGACTTGACAGCAATATTGTGCTCATGAACTCCACCCCAAACACATCCTGTAACTACCTGCTATCAAGAAAAGTCAACCATTGGAATCTAGCTGAATGCACATTCTTCTCTGAATAATGACTAACTTTCTACAAATGGAACTGGTCATACTCAAACATATTCTCAGTATACCCAGGTATAACATAAGGAGAGTCAAAAGAAACTCCAATGACTTTGATGCTTTTAGATTAAATTTTTAAAAAAAACTGTCTTTGACTATACTAATAAAGATTATTTTCTATGTATCATGTCATGCCCATTCATAATTTGACAAGTGATCTTAATCAGTGGATCCCATTCTCATAACTGTGCTGCCTTCTTTAGCCTCAGTGGGAGAGGATGTACTGAGTCCTGCAGTGTCCTGATGTGATAGAGTAGGGTGATACCCAGGGAGGCTCTTCAGAGGGGAAGGAAAGGGAGAGATGGAAGTAGAGGGTATGTGAGGGGTGACTGTGAAGAAAGTGGACTGAGATTGGGATGTAAAGTGAATAAAGAAATAAACTAATGAAAAAAATTACAAAAATAGTCAGATACATTATGGAAAGAGACATGCATAGTGTCCAACACTTATGTAATCCATATCTATTTGTCAAAACAGAAAACCGCTGAAGTAGCTGCCATCTAGGAGAGATAGGCTCCATCCTTCATTGTCAGATGATCTTGGCACCATTATCTACATGGTGCTGGTTTTGAAGGCATGGAACATATAAAATTGGGGCCATCATAGAAAGCAGCAATGTGTGGCAAGGCCAGAGTCCTTATGACATTTCTTATTTCATTTCCGAAGGAATAGGAAAAAAAAACTAATTGTTTTCTCAAGTTTAAAGAAATGTCATGTCAGAAATATGAATAAGATAATTCAAGTGCTGACAAAGCCTACCCTTCTTATCAACATGAAGTGGATGACTTTGCATCCATTATCTAGGTTGTCTTATCAGCTACAAAGATTAATGTTCTGTGCTTGATATCTGGCATATTTTTGTGGATGTACAAACTGACTCCTGTGCATTGTCCTCTGAATCCTACACACAGCCAAGGAATATACCTAACCACATCCGAACTACTCAAGGTAAAGTGTTATCTAAGTGTGTTAAACCTTTAACTCACTATCCTGGGCATTAATGCCTTAGAAAAGAAAACTCTCTCTTCTCCTCCCCTCTCCCTCCCTCTATCCTTCTCTTTCCCTTCATCTCTCTTTCCCTCTCTCCTTCTCTCTCTCTCTTCCCCCTCTCTCTCTTTCTCTCTCTCTCATTTACACATCTCATAGCAGCCACGTTTATACTTTTTCAGTGGTGAAAAAAAGTTCTTAGAAAGATGTATTAATTTGGGTTTTATTGCTGTAAAGAGACACCAAGACCATGGACACTCTTAGAAAGATAAACATTTAATTGATGCTGGCTTACCATTACAGAGGTTTGGTCCATTAGCCTCATGACAGGGAGCATGAAGGCTGCTGGCAGAGTGGTGCAGAAGGAGCTGAGAGTTCTGAATCTTGACCTATAGGCATCTTACAAACAATAGTACATGAGGACTCGCTTGAGCTTTTTCAGACATCAAAGTCCACTGACCAGTAATTTACCTCATTCGACAAACCCACGTCAACTATAACAATACCACAGGACCTAATAGTGCCACTCCCATAGGACCTAGCATTCAAACATGAATATATGGAGATCTTTCCTATTCAAACCACCATAGACAAAAATTTTGACACTATATAGTCATATTTATTTAAACATCATATATTGTTCATAGTAAAAATAGTGCAATGATTCAGAAATGTCTCAAAGAAATCATGTTGAATGAACAAGCAGAGAAAATATGTTGTGATATTTATATGTTATTGCTAATATGTTTTTCAAATTTAAGTAAGATTTTAGGGATATTGAATATTCCTAGAAATTGCCTAATTTGTAAGATAAGAAGGAATCACTAGAAAACGTAGCAACAAAGATGTTCCTGTGTGGTGAGGAAATAATTTATACATTGACCTTAGTTACAGTTGAGTGTTAATTTATGAGATAACTAAAATACCATTCCCATGTACATGAATATATGGCACATAAACAAACAAAAGTAAGCCTATTTCAAACCTATTAGAATTTGGTTTAAGGCATATAATCTAGTTAATTTTATAATATTAAGCACTGATTGCAAAAAAAAATACTGCTTTAGATAAAGAATCAAAGACAGATAGATGCATGGATGGATAAATGGATGGATGGATGGATGGATGGATGGATGGATGGATGGATGGATGAGATAGAGACAGAGACAGAGAGACAGAGAGAGTGCTATATCGTACATAGGTAATAGATGAATATATGATATAAGCAATTTGTAACAATATATGTAGCTTAATTATTTGAAAGTGTATTAAAATATACAGTGGGAATTTACGCGTTGAGATCTCTACCCTCTTGACCCATGTGAATGCTTTGGTAGTGGTGTTGGGAGTGTGTCAAAGTGCTTAGTACTAAGATTCATTGTTTTATTCTTACTAAAGTAGATAGATACACCAAGACATGAACTCATCTTTGAAAACATGACATCTTTAAAAAACAAAATTTATCAGATTCAATTACCATGAGTATTACTTAAGCTTTATTTTGTTAAATTCGGTGTGATTTTGGATACCAAAATTCTGTAGGAACTCCTGGTAATGGCCCTATGTCTATGCCACAGCTGAGTGCTTAGACTGCAGTTACTGCCATCAAATGGCATAAGTCTTTCAGAAACCCCCAAAATTTTATTTTGCCCCTGAGGACAACTAACATAACTTTTTTCTTTTTTTTAAGTACATTCTTTTTCAGGGAGGAAGAACATTCAAAATGCAAATTGTCAGAAGCTTTTGGAAAAGAACAATTTTTACATTTTTCTGCTTGCATGCTTGAAGAATTCTTTCACATTTTTACATATGAAACAGTAGCTAGGCTTATAGTTTGATTTTTCAAATTGTGGTTTCCTTTCATTTTGAGGTTTCTTCTTCTAGAAAAATTATCTTTGAATGGTTGTAGTTACATTGATAACATTGTAATCTTTTCAAACAATAGTGATCAGAATTGCTTGGATTATATAGTAACACTCTCTAAAAATTACCTCTCAGATTATGTTACGTATTTAATAGTTTCTATGACTTTTGTTCCCCAGGAGTCCCTAATGATTTCAATCCACTGTGTTGCAGTGATCCAGATTTCAATTGTGTCTGTGTCATAAAATTTTACGTCTTAAATTTTCTTTTCTTGCATGAAGTGCTGAATCACAATGTTCCTGAGCTGTTTGGATTCAGAATACGTTCATTTTTTTGTGTGTGTGTGATACAAACATCTCTACCAGCGGTTTCTACAATCATCACTGTGCAGGCATACATTTCTTTTCTGTTCTTGTTACATATAATTTTTTATATAACACATTATTTTCATGTTTTTCCTTACTCCGAATTCTAGAAGAACTTCTACACACACACACACACACACACACACACGAAGATATTTTGATTATCATATATACATACATATATGTAGACTTTTATATATCTACAAACATATAGATAAATATACAACTTTAGATATGTTTATGTGTATACATGTACATAAATATATGTATATATCATAATATTCTATATTTCTACATATGTATGTGCACATATACAGATATCTACATCAGGTTTCATATATACATATCTATCTACATCTATATCTATATCTATCTATCTATCTATCTATCTATCTATATCATACACACATGTATATGTATCTAAATACATGTACATGTATAGAGAAATATATGTACCTATAAGCCTATGTATATATACATGTATATGTATATATATGTATGTACATATATGTGCAGATTTTCCATTTGAGAAAACTTATTTTGCCTTTGCCAGTGGATACCAATTGCAGTAGCTTCCTGTTTAGAGGTAGGACCCCATTATCTACTTCTCCCTCTCTCTTCAGGATTCTGTGTGGCTTGAACTTATGCAGGTTTTGTATATTTTGCCACAGTCTCAGTGAGTTTATATGTACACTCATCCTGCTGTGTGTGGAATACTTTGTTTCTTTGGAGTCACTCATCATATCTAGCTCTTAAAATCTTTCTGCCTTTTCTTGTGCATACATCCCTGATCCTTGAAGGGAAACATTTAATGAACTATAGTATTTATTACTGAATGCACCAAAGTATTGCAATACCTGACCATTGTGTGTCCTTGTCTTAATTTCCATTCACTATAATAAGATAGTTCTCTGATGAGGCTGAGTGGTGCCCTGATCAATGGGAGTAGCAGTATGCTATTAGCAATAACGTTTTTTGCTATGTATGTTCCTTTAGCACAAGGTTTTCCCCTAGTTCCCTGACCTAGCCTCTCTGAGCTTCTTGGCTGTTATAGCTCTTCAAGTATTGTGTCTATCTCATGCAGTAGGCATTGAATCCAATATAATAAAATAGTTGGTTATTTTCACAACATTTATGCCACTATTGCACCAAAATATTTTGCATAAAACAGTCACATTGCTATTTTAAATTGCAGGATTTATAGCTGTGACAGACTTAATGATTACCTTTCTATCCTGGTAGCCTGCAGAGTACCCTTAGCATCTATAGTTATTAGTCAGTGTGGGCCTGTGTACCAGAAACTATCCATGGAGATCTCTGGCCTGGCCTGGTGCAAGAGTTCTGGCAAAGAGAAGAAAGTGGGGGCAGGGAGGGGAAGTCCTTTCCTCTGCTTCTGCTGCTTTGGTTGGCTCCACCTCCATCTCTGTCATGCCTTTCAGATTACTCAGTTACTCCTAGCTGCCTTGCACTGAGTCAGGTTGGGCTGAACCACCGAGGACCAATTATCTAATGAGGAGTGCTGCAGAGCTCCAGACAGCGCTTCAGGAAAGCAGACCTCTTCCCAAGTGTTACAGCTCTTAGGACAGAAGGCTCGGATGATGGAGTACTTCTCACCAACTCTAATTCTTCAAGATAGGATTCTTCTATACAGTTTTGCGGTGTCTAAGGGTCTGACAACAGGTACTTCTCACTGGTTTGGTCTGCGAGCTTTGGGGAAAACTTATTTGCATGTGGGAGAACTTGGTGCTGCTCCTATGTGACTGGTGGCCACATACCTGTCTGCAGGGGGCTGTGAGAGGCTGTAGCTATCCTGAGAGACAGGAGACAGGGACCCAAGAGGTGTTGCCAAATACCTGCTGTCTCATGAAGGTGGAAGTCACCACTCATGGGGTCACTGGGGTTCCAGACCTTTGCTCAATCTGGGACCAGGCAGTCTATACACAGCCCACCACCCCACAAGTCAATACATTTCCTGACAGAAGAAAAGTAGTAACCATTTTGGCTTAACCCAGTTTTTAGTGATCTTGACAAATATAAATGACTAGGGAGCGTTCTGTGGAAACAAAACAAAAACATAACTGTTGGAGTGCTTAATTTGATGTGACAGCAAGATTGTCACAAAGATTTTTGATATGGGAGGGAAAGACACCAAACTTTTATTTATTAACAGTCTATTTATCTAAGGGATTAAAATAAATTAGGTTTGTTTTAAAATTGTTACAAAAACTGAACCCAGAATGAATGTGTGCCCACTATAGAATAAGAATAGAAAGTACGTAAAATGTGCTAAAAGCATTTTTGTTAATTATGAATTAATAACTCATCAAAAAGTGCTACGTATCTACTTTAAAGCCATTACAGCAACAATTTGAAATTCCCTCAACATCTAAGATAAAATATTAGGTGGATATGAGGACAGCACTATTTTAGCATTATGTTAGTAGATCTCACTAACTAGAGGATAGCAAACTGAGTGTGGCTGATCATATGGACAAATGATGCATTTCACAAAGTTCCTATACTTTTTCGTAAATAATGAGACTTACAAATATGCACATGAAACTCAGAGAAGTTTATTTATTTATTTATTTATTTATTTATTTATTTATTTAGTCTTTAACCAAAACCAGCATCAGTTAATTGGGAAGAGAGAAATGTAGCTATTTTAATTTTTCATTTTTACCTGTTAAAATAGAAGTAAATAGATAAGTAAAAATATGTACTCTTAGGAAAAACGTCACATGAAAAACTCCAAATATAGGCAGCTCTACAATAATTAATTGAACAAAAGTCTTGTGTGTTACCAAGGTTAAAAATTCTTACAGGTAGTAAGTATTCTGAGTTTAAAATAACACAGCACTAGTATGCATACTGTCGTTGAAATATGTTGCTTCGAAATGCATGCTTATGCCTTTTTTTGGTATTTCTATTCAAGCCTATGTTTCACGAGGATTAAAAAGTAAAATATTATTAAATAATCTTTCTGTCAACTTACAAGTGAGTGTTATAACGAATGCATCACAAAATCACAAATAAGTGTGGAATAAATAGAAGATAAGTAGACTCAGAATACTAATACTAATAATACGACTAATTTAATAATATTATCTTTCTTTCCCTTCGTGGAGAAGGTGAGAGAAAATATATGGAAAATAATGAAATTTATTGTTATATAATTAATAGTTATTTAATAATTATATTATATGGGACTAACATTCTGCCCATTGCTTAAGAGGACAAAGAGGAAATCTGATCTCAATCATATACTTGTGCTGTGTTGAAATAACTGGAAAGGCAGCTTCTATAACTGTAAGGAATGATGCTTTTTCCTATAGCCGCTGTGACACAGGTCATGTGACCCTTGGGCAAAAAGCACCATTTCTTAGACTCAGTATAACTCTGTCTCTTGTGGGGTTTGGGAACATTGTTACCTTAATTTTTAAGTTTGAAATTCGCATCTAATATGGTAATAACACTATGAACATCCCACATTTGTTAATACCTTAAGGTGTCCTTTTACAAATTTATTACTAGGATAGCAAATGTATAGGAAAAAATCATCGCATTCTTTTGCTTTTGATCCACATACATATATTTATATGAATGCTACTCAGTCAATTTGTAGGATAACAAAGGATGAAATGGATTGATACCCTGATCTGTATTTAATTTACTCTCCATGTAAAGGCAAGAACACTATGTCTCCTATGTGGATAGATGGTGTTGTGTATGGTATTATAGGATAATTAAAAGTGATGACTGCAGCCTGTTACATCTGAAGTCACTGCCTTTTTAAAAACAAATGTATTTTGGTGGTAATTCATTTTCAATTTAGTCTAATGTCATAAAGAAAAAAATATAAATCATAAGTCTAATGTCACAATGTTTGTTCAATGGGACCAATCTAAATGAGTTTGCATTCTTATCCTTCAAATAACTATTTTTAATCTCTATGTTCTTTCAGAGGAAAAGGTATTTTCTTAATCAGTATGTTTTTCTAGGTAAACAAAATTTCATGAATCTGTTTATAGAGTTGTGTAGAAAAATGAGCATAATTATTTTACACATCCAACTTTAAATTAAATGATAAGTTTATGTTGAACTCTATAAAATAAAAGCTGTAAAAATGTAATGGTATTATATTGAAAGACTAATTGAGTGAAGATGGGTGATTGGTTAAGTGAATGTAATCAACCAAAATAAAACTCATGTGAACTGTACTGTGAAAAACTCATATGAATCATATTACTCCATGAGCTAAATATAAAAATTAAAAGACTAATATCCACTTAACAGTGAGTACATATCATGTGTTTTCTTTTGTGATTGGGTTACTTCACTTAGGATGATATTTTCTTGTTCCATACATTTCCCTAAGAATTTCATGAATTCATCATTTGTAATAGCTGAGTAGTATTCCACTGTGTAGATGTATCACATTTTCTGTATCCATTCTTCTGTTGAAGGACATTAGGGTTCTTTCCAGATTTTGGCTATTATAAATAAGGCTGCTATTAGACGACAAGCGCCAAATATCCAAGATACAATTCACAGGCCACATAAAAGCTCAAGAAGAAGGAAGACAAAAGTGTGGATGCTTAGGTCCTTCTTGGAGAACAAAATACTCACTGGAGCAAATAGAGATAAAGTGTAGAGATTGAAGGAAAGGCCATCCAGAGATTGTCTCACCAAGGGACTCTTCCATAAACAATTCCCAAACCCAGATACTATTGTGGACGCCAAGAAGTGCATGCTAAAAGGAGCCTGAAATGGCTGTCTACTGAGAGGCCTTGACAGAGCCTTATAAATACAGAGGCACATACTTGCAGCCAACCATTTGACTGGAGGTGGGGTCCCCAATAGAGGAGTAAAAGAAAGGACTGAAGGAGTTGAAAGGGTTTGCAACACTATAGGAGGAACAACAATATAAACCATCCAGGACCCCACCCCACCCCCTGAGCTTCCCAGAGCTACCAATGACTAAACCATCAACCAGGGAATACCCATGGCTGCAGCTGCATATGTAGCAGAGGATGGCCTTGTCAGGCATCAATGGGAGGAGAGGTCCTTGGTTCTGTGAAGGCTTGATAGATGCCCCAGTGTAGGGGAATTAAGGGCAGGGAGGTGGGAGTGGGTGGGTGGAACACCCTCATAGAAGCAGCGGGAAGAAGGATGGGATAGGAGTTTTCCAGGAAAGGGAGAAACTGGGAGAGGGGATAACATTTGAAACATAAATATAGGAAATATCCAATAAAAAAATTAAAGGAACATACCAAAGTGAACAATGGTTGTTGCATATATTACCCAGTAATTTCTTTTCATAAAAAACGTTATACATATTTCACATCCAAAATTTTCATATATTTGACCTGATTTTATATTTTACAAAAGAATATTGTAACATTTCTCTTTTCGGGAATTACAGAATAGAAACAGGACAAAAATGAAGACAAAACTGACGCTGAGTAGATTTTTCACATATAAATTAGAAAATTCACTTATAAATTAGAAATTATGTATGATCCCAGACTAGATATCACAAAATAGTACCATTTGTGTTAAGAATATACAATAAGCCGGAGGTGCAAAATTATCTAGAGTACAACATACATTTGACTATCCCATTGGTTAAATTTATTGTTTATTTCCCTAAAATGTTATGCAAAGAATTAAACATATTCCAAACACAGAATAGAAAGTGAATGCAATCTAAATATTTCATAATTATCTTGTCCAATTTGTAGTTACTATCATATTTTAAGTTTGTTCTACATGTATATGGACATAACATTTATATATACATTCATATTTAAGCTCATGGAATAAGAAAAATATATACATATACTCATGGTTCTAAAATACAAAGTAAGTAAAGGTATAAGTACAGACATGAAGATAGTTACACATACACACACACATATACATATATATATATACATATACATAAATACATATATATGTGTATATGTGTGTATTTAGCTAGAGTTCTAATCACTGAGCTGTATGTATATGTGTACATAATCACTACACTGCATATGCAATAATATGTCTCTGTATGTATATGTAATAATGCAATTAATTAAATGAAGTAAAGTAAAGTACATGTTTGTAATGTATCAACAGTATTTAGTTGATCTAAACCTGGTAGTACATGCCAGGAACCCAGGTATTTGAAAGGCTGAATTATGAGAATCACAAACTGAGAAGCTGACTAATCAGCTTCTTTCAATGACCATCTTGGAAATTTAGAGAGAGATTTTCTTCCTTTCTTTTTCTTTTCTTTAATTTTTTATTAGATATTTTCTTCCTTTACATTTCAAATGCTATCCTAAAAGCCCCCTATACTCTCCCCTCATCCTTCTCCTCTATCCACAATTTCCCCTTCTTGACCATGGCATTCTCTTATACTGGTGCATATAAAGTTTGAAAGACCAAGGGGCCTCTCTTCCCAATGATGGCCGACTAGGTCATCTTCTGCTACATATGCAATTAGAGACATGAGCTCTGGGGGTACTGATTAGTTCATATTGTTGTTCCACCTATAGGGTTGAAGACCCCTTCAGCTCATTGGGTACTTTCTCTAGCTCCTCCACTGGGGGCCCTGTTATCCATCCAATAGATGACTGTGAGCATCCACTTCTGTATTTGCGAGGAACAGGCACAAGAGACAGCTATTTCAAGGTCCCTTCAGCAAAATCTTGCTGCCATATGCAATATTGTCTGCGTTTGGTGGCTGATTATGGGATGGATTCCTGGGCAGGGCAGTCTCTGAATGGTCCATCCTTTCATCTCAGCTCCAAACTTTGTCTCTGTAACTCCTTCCATGGGAATTTTGTTCCCCATTCTAAGGAGGGATGAAGTATCCACACTTTGGTCTTCCTTCTTCTTGAGTTTCATGTATTTTACAAATTGTATCTTGGGTAGACTATGTTTCTGGACTAATATCGACTTATCAGTGAGTGCATATCACGTGAATTCTTTTGTGATTGGGTTACCTCACTCAGGATGATGCCGTCCAGATGCATCCATTTGCCTAAGAATTTCATAAATTCATTGTTTTTAATAGCTGAGTAGTACCCAATTGTATAAATGTAACACATTATCTATATCCATTCCTCAGTTGAGGGACATCTGGGTTCTTTCCAGTTTCTGGCTATTATAAAAAATGCTGCTATGAACATAGTGGAACATGTGTTTTTATTACCAGTTGGAACATCTTCTGGGTATATTCCCAGGAGAGGTATTGCTCGATCCTCTAGTAGTACTATGTCCAATTTTCTGAGGAACCACCAGACTGATTTCCAGAGTGGTTGTACAAGCTTGCAATCGCACCAACAATGGAGGAATGTTCCTCTTTTTCTACATCCTCGCCAGCATCTGCTGTCACCTGAATTTTTGATCTTAGCCATTCTGACTGGTGTGAGGTGGAATTTCAGGGTTGTTTTGATTTGCATTTCCCTGATGATTAAGGATTGTTATCCTATGAAAAGCAATCTACAGATTCAATACAATCCCCATCAAAATTCCAGCTCAATTCTTTACAGAGTCAGAAAGGGCAATTTGCAAATTCATCTGGAATAACAAAAAACCTAGAATAGCAAAAATATTCTCAACAATAAAAGAACCTCTAATGGAATCACCATGCCTGACCTCAAGCTGTACTACAGAGCAATTGTGATAAAAACTGCATGGTACTGGTACAGCAACAGACAGGTAGATCAATGGTATAGAATTGAAGACCCAGAAATAAAGCCACACACCTATGGTCACTTGATCTTTGGCAAGGGAGCTAAAACCATCCACTGGAAAAAAGACAGCATTTTCAACAAATGTGTTGGCACAACTGGTGCCTATCATGTAGAAGAATGTGAATTGGTCCATTCTTATCTCCTTGTACAAAGATCAAGTCTAAATGGATCAAGGAACTCCACATAAAATCAGAGACTCTGAAACTTATAGAGGAGAAAGTGGGGAAAAGCCTCGATGATATAGGCACAGGGGAAAAATTCCTGAATAGGACAGCAATGGCATGTGTTATAAGATCAAGAATTGACGAATGGGACCTCATAAAATTGCAAAGTTTCTGTAAGGCAAAAGACATTGTCAATAAGACAAAAAGGCCACCAACAGATTGGGAAAGGATTTTTACCAATCCTAAATCTGATAGGGGATTAATTTCCAATATATACAAAGAACTCAAGAAGCTGGATTCCAGAAAATCATTTTACCCCATTAAAATTTGAGGCTCAGATCTAAACAAAGAATTCTCAACTGAGGAATACTGAATGGCTGAGAAGCACCTGAAAAATTGTTCTACATCCTTAATCATCACAGACTTTTTTTTTTTTTTTCTGAAGCAAAAGGCCAAGCTGGATTTCAAAGCTCTAGTAGAAGACATCTTGTCATTCCTTAGGTGACCTGATGGAAGAAAGACGTGTCTGGATCATTTTGAGGGAAGGTAGAGATAGATAGTGGAGAGGTATATCTGATCACTGTACTGGCTGCATTTGTGTGTCAAGTTGACACAACTTGGAGTCATCAAAGAGAAAGGAGTCTCCCTTGAGGAAATGCCTCCATGAGATTGAACTGTAAGGCACTTTCTCAATTAGTGATCAAGGTGGGGAAGGCCCAGTCCTTTGTGGGTATGATATCTCTGGGATGTTAGTTCTGGTTTTTGGAAAAAAAAAACAAAAACAAAAAACAAAAAACAAACAAACAAAAAACAAAACAAAACAAAACAAGTTGAGCAAGTCAGGGGAAGCAATCCAGTAAGCAGCATACCTCCCTGGCCTCTGCATCAGCTCCTTCATTCAAGTTCCTTCCCTGTGTGAGTTCCTACCATGACTTCCTTTGGTGATGAACAGCAATGTGGAGATGTAATCTGATTAAACCCTTTACTGCCCAACTTGATTCTTGGTCATATTTTGTGCAGGAATACAAACCCTGACCAAGACAATCACATTTTATTGTATACATGTAGGACAGTTTTAAGAATAAATGAAAAGGTTAAAAATAGCAAGGAAGGGGGCTGGAGAGATGGCTCACCAGTTAAGAACAGGGATTGCTCTTCCAGAGGTCCTGAGTTCAATTCCCAGAAACCACATGGTGACTCAGAGCCATCTGTAATGGGATCTGATCCTGTCTTTTTGTGTGTCTGGTAATAACTACAGTGTACTCATATATATTAAATAAATAAGTGAGTAAGTAAGTAAGTAAATAAATAAATAAATAAATAAATAAATAAATTTTATAAAATAAAAAGATATAAATTTATTTTATCTTGGAGTTATAATATATATACAAAAATAAACTATTATTTACGGTTTTATAAAATTTCTTTTCCTAAATATTTCAGTCTCAGAAACATACGTTTCTCACTCTTCAATCATCATTTTAAAGCATGAAGACTGAAAGTATATTCTAGGAGATAGATGTCATTAGTACTAAAATTACATGTGCCAAGCAAAAACAATTTCACTTGTGATAACTATATATTAATTGTTAAGTATTCTTGATATTAATCCAGAGATTCTCTAACTTTTAAAAATCAGTCTTGAACAATTCAAACTTTCTTCAGTTCCTACCTATCTTTCATTTTTTGCTGTTGTTTTTCACTGTTCACTATATCTCTTAGCTATATATATCATTCTTCTCTTATTTATTCTTCTCAACACTTGTTTTAGACACTTGTTCTTCCTTAACAGTAAATAACTAATTGGTCCAATACTTTTAGAATACAATTGACATATTGATGTAGTAACCGCTTTGCTTATATGCCTTATGGTCCTGCAAAAAGCACCATTTGATTTAAAGAAGATGATTCAACTCCCATTAAATCTTTCTTCTAATGAACACAAACTCTACCTCTTATATGAGAACATCAAAATACCTAAATAAAATAAGATATAAATATCTTTGTGGAAGCCAAGCCATTACTTCATCTGCATTACGGGAAGAGGTTTATTTTTCTCTTTCTTTGATTGAATATGCAGCTTTTTGGAGCAATGATTAATTCGCTATTTTGTGTTGTTTGACTAGAGTGATGTCAAGAATAATTTTTGTCATCATAAATTCAGGAGCTTTTATTCTTGTTAAAACAGATAAGATTGCTACATATAAATATATAAATAAGTAAAATATCATGTAAAACACATAGACCCTTTCTTGCCTTTCTACTCACTGGCCTCTATCATATTTTATTATTGAATTTTATACCTTAGAATACAAGGATAATACTAAAGAGGAAATGTGTATTTGATCTGTGCTATGCCCTATAACATGTAAATAATTAAGGTCAACATTTTTTAAATTTAGTTATGTGATATGAAGACAAGTGGGCCTTAAAAAATACTTTGGAAAAGTTTTCTTGCACCATAAGTTTATTCTGATTGATAGTAGATTATCTAGGGTTAACCATGTTTTTACAAGAAATTATATAATGTAAATGTTATCTAATTTACTATGGCAGGATCTAAGTAAATGAGCAAATGTTTATGTGGTAAGAGGTTTGAAATGTTTTCATCCTCTTTATGAATATGTAACATATCTTTCTATGTAATGTATTAACTTGGATTCTTCAACCATACAATTATAACTAAAACTAGGACAGATGACAATTAAAGGAGAACATACACTAGAAGACATATTTATTCATAAAATAAGCTCACTGTAATTATATTTGTTGAGGATAATTGCCATCTTGCTGTCACTGTTAACTCCTGGCCTTCTGTTTTCTGCTTTGATACTTCCAACGCTGATGTGGAATATATACATATATGTATGTGTATGTGTATTATATGTGTGTATATGTATACTTATATACAAATACACACACAAAGGCACACAAATACACACACACCCACACACCTACACACACACACACACACATACACACACTTAACCCACGACAGAAGAAAGAAGCAGACCATGAGGGACGGTGAGACTATTTGATCAGAATCATGAGGAAGTCTATTCATATTGTTCAATTGCATGACAGTTTTGCAGAATGATTCCATGGACGAATGAGTACATGGTTCTCACTAATCAATGAGACTTTTGAGAGTTTGATCTTGGATTCTCAGTTTTCAAGATTTTGAAACTGAAATGGTTAACTTTAAGAGATAAATTGAGGTTGAAATTAACTTGTTATGCATCTCCTATTTTATTTAATACACGTCCCAATTGATCCTAGATAATCATGTATGGCTTACTGCTGAAGGCACATCACCCTTAGGATACAGACCTTACATGACTCGTGGTGGATCTAGTCTGAAACCACCTTTGGTTTAACTTCTATCTTAACAGAAAGTACATGCAAGCTGCTAAGGGAGAAGCAATCAATAGTACTAACCAACTATGATTCCTATGCATCACAATAAAAAAATGGAAAGATCACTTATAGGTGAAAAATTGTCACTCATATTTAGTAGTAACCAAGATCTGTCTACTTGGGCTTAAGGCCCTGTCAATGGTGGATGGGAAAGATTATGTCTGGTAACTAGAAAACAGGACAATCTTTGCTATTGAAGCTCTGATACTTAGAAGGATATCTGACAACACAAATTATAGGTAAGTCTAATTTCTAACTATACTTAAAACTTATCCTTGTACCCACAGATAAAAGTACCCACTCTTCAAAGAAGATCATCTTTACAGCAAATGGAAAATCATTATAGAAAACTATAACTGGACAAATGGTAGAGACCAATGGATTGTGGGTGGCATATATTCATAAGATACATCTTCAACCCACTGCAGCTCATAAGGCTAGAGGAACATCATGGCAGAAAGAAAAGAAAAAGGTTGTAAAAGCCAGAGGACCAGCATGTCTGCTGTGAGATGATATCTCTCAAAAATGACAGCCTGTGCAAGACACGGTCAATGATAACATGTATAAGTACACTAGTGTAGAAAGAGGGAAATCACTGGAAGTGCCACCCCTTGACAAATAACTGCTAACAACTGATGGCTGCTTTGGGAAATGTAATTCTCTTCTCCCAGGAACAAACCCCTTTATCTGTTACCTAATACAAAATAGTCAGACATGAAATAATATGAACACAAACAAAACCACAAACTCATCGGTTTGTATTTGTACTTCTGTCTGGCTGCCTGGCTGTTATCTATCTATCTATCTATCTATCTATCTATCTATCTATCTATCTATCTATCTATCTATCTATCTATGTGTCTGTCTGTCTGTCTGTCTGTTTATCTGCTATCTGTCTCCGTCTCTGTCTCTCTCTCTGTCTCTATCTATCTATCTATCTATCTATCTATCTATCTATCTCCCATTTATATGTCTATAATCTCTATCTCTGACATCTAACATGTATCACGCAGACAGACAGACAGATAGATAGAAAAAGAAAGGAAATCAAAACAGTAATAATCAAGGAAGAAGAAGCCATTAATGTGAGAAGGGGAGGTGGGGCATGGGGGCATAGAAAGAGTTGAAGCCATATTGGCAGGCCTAGATCCTCAGAGGAACACCTCCACCACCCCAGCCTGATGCAGGTTAGCAGCCCATACAAACACACAACAAGTAAAAGAAGCTCATGTGTGCCTTAATACGTTTTGAAAAATTTCAAAGATAATACTGCATGAAGGAAATTTCCATTTGCTTGCAGTAACCAGTTACTGTTCCCAACCAGTTCAAGAGTTAAAATTGAAAATATACAATGAATTAACTTGTGTGTTATAGCCATTTGGAGGGGGATGATGCTTAAGCGTATGCTTAGTGCAAGCTCATAGAGTCAATATGGTCTCTCGTGGATGTAAAATCCTTCCATACTAAATACACACATTCAGTGCCTTTTTAAGGATTAATACCCAAGTCCAAAGCCCAGTTTTCATTGTCTTCCTTCCAGCTCCTCTAATTTTAATTGCTTATTGGCGTTTTCTTATCTTTTTCTTCTGTTCTTTGTTTTGTGAACCATGTTACTTTGACACAAAGCCTTGTTGTTGTTGTTGTTGTTATTTTATTTCAAATAAAAGTTAATTGAAAATGAGAACAAGAAACAGATTTAGAAAAGCTGATTCTGTCATGCTCTTGTGTGGCAGGTAGCTGTTTATGTTTTCCTTCTCTTAAGCCAGAAATTATCAGGTGATTATGAAGCAACCTCACGCAGATGAAAACAACTAATTTGTTTTGTTTTGTTTTGTTTTGTTTTTAATACATACTTTTACCTCAGGTAGATGAAAAACAATTAATTTCTTTTGGCACTATTTTTTTTAGTTTAAAAAGTAAAAACCATTAATTATGTTGCCAAAAGAGAATAGATTGTATCTGTAGTTACAGATCATTCCTTCTCTCCTCATTTATACTCTTATAGAACCAGCTTCATTATCATTTCATATTCATGGCATATTCTTTACAAGTTTTTTCAGTAAAATACCTCAAAACAGTTCAGATAACATCATTTACCGTGATATTTCAGACTTTTTTTCTAATTCATTCCAGTAACACGTTATTTCAGAGAAAAAAATAATAATTATAGGATTAAAACAAATACAGTAAAACTTTTGAAAAAATATATACAGAAAGAGAGATTTACACACACACACACACACACACACAGAGAGAGAGAGAGAGAGAGAGAGAGAGAGAGAGAGAGAGAGAGAGAGAAAGAGAGAGAGAGGAGAGAGCTTCCAATCTTTTTCCAATTAGTTACAATGACAGCGAATATGATTTATAAATGTGTGCAAAAAAGTTAGCTACATTAGACTTTAGGTTGAACTTTGAATTTACTCTAACTCTCCCTCTGATGAAAAATGGTTTCAGTCCTATGACCACACTCAAAGTGAAAACTGGGTTGAAGTAATTCAAGCAGAATTGTTGAACTATTGTTGAAGTGTGTAGCAGAATGAAGTCATTGGTTCTATAGTAATTGAAGATAAATGATCCACTATAAATAAAGATAAATACAAGGACGTTCTCACTGGGATTAGAATTAGAATAAATTTTACAAAGTTTTATGATTTCTGTGATCAGAGTTCATCATTGTTGTTTACCATCCAGTTGCTTCTTTTGTTAAAACAAAATGAACTGTGTTTAATTTTCACTAATATGCTGGATTCTTCAAAGTGCTTCTCTACTTTTTTGTAAATAAAACATGCAGACTAAAATTTATAACTTGAATGGAAATTAAAAATACACAATGTAACACTGAGAGCAGTGTTTGATGTCATTATTGTTTAATTTATTATTACTAAACTATAAAATACCAATGATGAGATACAGAAAACATTAATTAGAAAAATTAAATCCTCTTCAACCTGTTCATGTAAATTTTCAGAATTTATATGTCTGAAATATGTGACTATTTGAGTTAGTTGTGGTATTATAAGGTTGTTGTGATATTATTGTGACTTCAACCAGTAGAGTAAAAGAACAGATTCTAAGCATAACTTTATTAAAAGATTAGCCTTTAAATATTTTAAAATTACATTTATTTAGTGTGTGTGTTCATTTGTGTGTGTGTTTGTGTGTGTGTTTAGCCTTTCATTCAACCATGTGTGTCTTCAGATCAAATTCTGGTTAGCAGACTTGACAGCCCACTCTTTTATCAAGAGCCATCTTGCTGACACACATCAGGTCTTTAATGTATCTCTTCCAGAAAACCTCCAAGCCTGAGAGATGAGATCTGAAGAAGTGCTTCTGTAGTTTACATTTAAGGGCAGAAACCATTTAGCAAGTAGAACATAGTCCCTCCCAATTATGACCTTGCATTGCCACTCAATAAACCAATGGAAACTTTTATTATGCCAATTCTAAACATTGCAGATATCTGTGAACTTGGAGGAAAGAGACAGTCTTTTTATTACCATTTTGAAGATAGAAACACTGACTATCTGGCCTTGCTAAATGTCTATTATAAACATGTATCACTTTTTCTATACTCTGTCCCATAAATGTACATAAATATACATGTCAGATAAAATTTGTATTTAATGTAGAAGGGATGCAAATTAGATGTACATTTTTATTGTTTTGAAAAAAAACAAAAACAAAAACAAAACCCTGTGCCACTTTCAAGTGTGGTTGTGCTAATACTAAACAGTATGGAAGAATAATTATCCATCAAAACTCAAATTTTAGGGTGATATTAGTAGCAGATAACCTGTAAATAAGAAACAGAAAAAGAGAAGGCAGAAAAACAGAAGACAGATGAATATCAAAGAAGGGGAGGGGGAGGGAGAAGAGAGGGAATAGAGTAGAGGGATGATGGGTATGAAGAGAAGGAGCAGGAAGATGTCAGAGGCAGCTTCAGCATCAGTAACAGCTGCAATAACAACCTAGCTAACAATTTGAGTCCAATTCTGCTTTGTAGGACTTCAAGCTAGGCCCCAAATGGTGTTCAAGGCAATTGTGACTTACAGAAGTGTCTCCTAATAAAAGGAAATGGGATTTTAAGCTATTCATTTTATGAACATGTTCTACATAATAGGTAATGATATACCCTTTGGTTTCACTTCTCTCCCCAATATAAGCAGTGCTTTCATATCAGGAGTGGTGAAGTGTATTAGTTCTTATAAATATGACAAATTGGTTCAGTTTGCTAAATGTACTAGGTATGTTCTTGCTATTGTAAATATAATATTTCTTCTAAAACTTTAAAAGGAAATTTAATGTCAAATTCATGAAGTACATAAATATATATAACATCGTCTGCTATAAACATTTTAATTGATTTTAAGTAGAATGTCAAATTATGGAAATTATTGTTGATATTATGAATTATTATTATGAACATGGTGGTCTTTTGTTAGATGTGCTATATGACTTGTCAATATTTGTAGTTTCTTAGTCGTTGCTTATAGTTGATTTTAAATTGTTGCGTATCATATGCATGCTTAATGTTAAGACTAAAATTATTCCAATCAATTTATATCATGCTTCCTTGCTACATTTGGCCATCTTTTAAAACCAATGTAAAATTATTTTGTATAAAACATCTGCCACATCAGCCAGTAGTGAGTATATGTCAGGATTTGAGTCTATATATAAAACTTTGACACTTTATATAAGACTGGACATTTTTTGGAAAGAGAAATGGCCCAGAGCAGTTGTTGCTGAATTTGACAGAATTCAGTTAAATGCCTGGTAACCCAGATAAAGTTCATAAACCAGATAACCAAATCCATAAAATAGTTATCTGATGCTCACAAGAGCATGGTGGTATGCAAGTGTAAAAATGCTTGCATTATTCAAATGGATAATGAGTATTTTTATTTAAGAGGCTAAGTGCTTATCTTGTGATCATGACGGTTGAATGCTTTTCTTTCCTTCCTCCCTCCCTCCCTCCCTCCCTCCCTCCCTCCCTCCCTCCCTCCCTCCCTCCCTTCCTTCCTTCCTTCCTTCCTTCCTTCCTTCCTTCCTTCTTTCCTTTCTTCCCAACTTGTAGGTACAGTAGCAAAAGTCTTTAATCCCAGTATGCAAGAGGCAGAGACATGAGATTGAATATTACAGTCCAACCCACCTAGGCTATGGGTCCAGCCCAGTCAGTGAGAGAGATCCTGTCTCCAATAGCAAGGTGGAGAGCTCCTAAGGTTGTTCTTTCACTTCCTCAAGCACTGTCATAGTCCCTCATCAATTGGACACCTGATATTCTGACCCTACACATAAAATTCTTATCACTGGATGACTTGAATCAAGTTGGAGCATGTCTTGAAAAGAAAAGGTGGACACAGAAAACAGCTTTGCATCAGATATCATTAAACAGTTTAAGCCAGAGCAAAGAAGTAAAGGTATTTTTAGTGAGTTAACTGGAAAGCTCAAAATGTAAGTCAGTAGCAGAGGAGGGAAGCACCATTCCCAATAACCTGGGTTCAATATTGAAGCACAACAATATATTTTTAAGAGCATATTCAGAAACGGACATCTTCAGTGTCCTTAATCACATTTTTGTCAGGTACAGACAAAATATAGTATGTGTGTGTGTGTGTGTGTGTGTGTGTGTGTGTGTGTGTGCGTGCGTGTGTGTATGAATATATGTATGTATATATTCAATAAATACATGAATATTTTATAAACAACGATCATCTTATTATAGGACAGGTTTTGAGGATATCCTAAATGCCCTTTTTGAAAATAAAAAGGATGACTCTAGTCATTGTAAACTACAATTGTGTTGTAATATGGACATTTCATGAAATATCTTCCTTAGTTCTAATTAATGTTTTCTTCTTTTATATTTCTACTGTAATTTAAACTACTATGGGACTCATATTTCTCAGGGCCTCTTTATAGAAAGAGAACTGGGGAGGCACTTATTTGCATAAACAGGCATTTGAAATAGTGGCTTTTCTAAAAGTGTTCACAAGATCACTTTTTTAAAACCCAGGAAAAATGGAAAATCGACATTGAATGTTTACAGCCTACTCAAAAAAATAATTATCGAATCACATGCCTACATAATAACTATGCTCCTTTCTTTTAATTTGTAAAAAAAAAAAGGCAGCACAAAAGCACAAAGCAATAAAAGTCATAATTTTCTCTTTGAAGATAGCAGCCTATAGATGGTTCCTGTAAATATCTCCAGCAGATATTCAAAACCTAAAATCATGTAAATAATTGAAAAAATAATACTTAGTAAGTATGTAATTTAGTCAAACTATATTTTTGTTTTTGTACTTATAATTCAACTATGTAGGCTAGTTTGATCTATGTTTTAGTTGTGATTAATATCATTTGAAAGTAATTTTATTTCCATCCATACTTATAAAACATACTATACCTTATTTTCAGATGTTATTAAAAATAGACTAATATTGGAATACAAATTCAGGAAATAATGTGTCATTTTATGATTACTGTTAAAAATAAAATTTTATAAATACATCCCATGCTGATCGATGCTTTTAATACCACAGGATTTCATTTTCCAAACAAAAAGAAACTTAATGACATATATTTTATCCACAGTATGAATGAAAGATTAACTAATGTCTGCAAACAATAGCAGTTTAGCATTTGTAGAATGCCAGTAAATAGGCCTTAATTCTCCCCATCACAGGGGATGAAGTGACTTACTATTAGATAACTAAGAAAACACACTCCTAAAACTACACATAGCTTAAGTAATAAATAATATCATTCCTCTTATATGTCATGTATCTTATTTTAAGAGAAAGAAGAAAAACAGGTTTCTATTATATGGAACATATAAGCAATAAACAAATACTTAGAAATACTAGTGTTCTGAATTCTGACCCTCTACCTCACATGTACAGAAATTATAAGTCTTTAAAAATTATTTAAAAATTTGACAATAATATTTATCAAACAAATGATGTCTTATAGTTAAATTCTGTCTCCTAAATTGAGGTAAATAGAGATTGTTTCAGTTCATTGTTATACAAACATAAATTGCAGAAGCATTAAATTATAAACAGGATCCCGCTCAGAAAGTACCACCAGATGATTAGCAGATTTGGAAAGTTCCAAACAGAGAAGAGATGTGTGTGTATGTGTGTGTGTGTGTGTGTGTGTGTGTGTGCATGTGTCTGTGTTTGTATGTGTATATCTCCACATATGTTTGTATGTTATATATATGTCCATCTCTCTTTTTCTCTTTCTCTCCTTCTTTCTCTCTTTATACACATACACACACACACACACACACACAAAATCTGACAGCACAATTGTGTACTAGCACTGAAGTTTCTCCTATGTCTCATTGAGACTATTGTAGAAACAATATCCTTAACATCCCAGGGGAAAGAGTCCAGTCCTTTCTGAATGAGAGTGCATTATTTTGACTGCTCCTAAGGAACTGCCTTTGCTTCAGAACCTGATTATCCTGTAAGAAGTGAAGCAATCACCTCTACCCTTCCTGTTCCTTTTAACCAAACAATAGCTGAAAAGCACTTGGGAATGCATGGTCCGCAGGTATCATATATATGTTTACAAAGTGATTGAGACATAATAAAGAAAACATGGAACATGCTTCCTAACTCCAAACTTGGCCTCCATGTCACAAAAAAAACATGCTTAGAACTTTTACCTTATTTAATACATAATACCTGTTTATCGTGTAAACAAATGATAAGCCATTGCAGCAAGGCAAGAACAGAGTTAGAAAACATTGAACAACTTTCAAAGTCAAACTCAGATCTGAAGCTATGTTGGAATGATCATAACAGGAATAAAAAGTCTTTAACGATTACTGTGCTAAAATCTCTGAAAACAGTTGCAAGACAGCATGCATGACCATGCAAGCTTGAGTGGCACTATTGCTCACTATGGCACAAGCGTTGTCTAGAACCTTCATAGACACTGGCCGATCCTTAATATCAAAGACATACACAAGTAACACAAATTCAAAATGAAGAAACATTATATATGTCCTCAAAAGAGATAAACATTGATATTAAGAGATGTTAAGGAGAAGTAATTGTTGCTTCCTTTTATTTTTGTTGTTAGAGTTGGCATTCTGTTCTTGTGGCTGTCTTCTTTTTGGTTTTTTGAGGGATTACTTTCTTGCTTTTTCTAGGGTGTGATTTCCGTCCTTGTATTGTTTTTTTTTTTCTGTTATTATCCTTTGAAGGGCTCGACTCTAGCTGCATATGTATCAAAAGATGGCCTAGTTGGCCATCACTGGAAAGAGAGGCCCATTGGACACACAAACTTTATATGCCCCAGTACAGGGGAATGCCAGGGCCAAAAAATGGGAATGGGTGGGAAGGGAAGTGGTGGGGAGGGTATGGGGGGGACTTTTGGGATAGCATTCTAAATGTAATTGAGGAAAATACGTAATAATAAAAAATATTTTAAAAAAGAAAGAAAAAAAGATAAACAATGTGAGGAAAGAGGAGTAGAAAATAATGAGAGAACACAAATTATACTTCGATGCAGATATTTCTGCATTGGAATCTACGAGTTTGAGATGTCAACGGAATTTTTTGACAAACAGAGAGAAAATATACTGGGGGGGGTAAAACATATACTTGAACTTTGACTAAAACACAAATGGTGTAATATGTACAATAAAAGATTCTTTAAAAAGGCTCAAGCAGGAATACCATTTTAAACAAAATTGAATTGAAATAGTACTATTATCTAATTTATTCTTAGATGTCATAAGGAAAGGAGGAAGTTCGTTCTCAGCTTTGATCAAAAAAAAAAAAAAAAAACCTTCTCTTGGCAGCAAGCAGATCCTATTAGATATGAGCTTAGAGTGCATTCTCCTATTGATATATATTCCCTTTGATATTTTCAGCATATTTTGGTTGTTTGTATCATTTGAATATTGTATGTTTTCTGTCAGATTTTTGTCTTAATATACAACTACAAATAGCCCAAGAATGCCATCATAAAATCTTCTTCTAGAGAACTCTACACTAAATTACAAACTCTCTTTATGCTTTCAAGGAAACGTAAATGCTTTCTGCAAAATATATAGTGCAATAGCAAAATCCAGCACAAAATTGTGCCAAAAGAGATAGGACCAGTGATTGACTCGAATTATTGGAAAGGTGTGGATAGATAGGTGTTAAATAATATGTCTTATGACAGTAAATTATTGTATTATATGAATATCACAAACACATTTGGTTATACACTGTCCAGATACATTAAATTTAAATCATAAAAAAAGAACTATAATGTAAACTGCAGATTTGGAACAAACAAAATGATATACCAATTTAGGTTATTACTAAGGTGGTGAACCTTTCTATTCACCACCATGCAATTTTGTATTAAAATACAAGCAATCATAAGTTTGTAGATTTAAATGAAACCATCTTGACATTTAATTCAGAATAGAAAAATATGAAAATTTCCAAAGTGTATATTAAATTTTAATTATTTGACAACTTTCAAACAGCTATATTATGGAAAAATTTACCTCCTTCTCTTTTTTATTTTACAACTCTCTAGTAATGGGTTAATAGGTGGACAAGACACAGTGTTGTTCTAAGTACCACAAATATCTGCATTATAGTATTTGCTCATATGTTATAAGGAACTAGCATGAGTAAAGACTTTTGTACAAAATTGGAAATGATATTTTCCTCTTTATTCATTAAGAAATATTATAAGTAAAGCTATAATACATAAAAAAATTATTACTGAGAGAATCACTTGCAACAAGATTGGGTCAGAGGAGGAAAATGGACCATTCTGGTTTAAGAAAATACTTCAATAGGAGTGCCAGGCAGCATCTATCATAAAGGCCACCCATCACTCACAAGTGGGCAGCTTGGCTGACAATCAAACACAAGACATTGTGCACTTTTATATAAACTGTGACATCATCCCTCTTAAATTTCATTCATGAAATTTATGATCTTCTTTATGGTGATCAACTTTCTTTGTGCAAAGCCTAGTAGGGAATTTTAATGATCCGTGGCACACATAAATGTCAGAATTGTCAGACAACACATGCAAAGCACTTTGTAGGCTGAGGTCACAGAACTGAGATATATTGTTTCATGAAAGGAAACTCCCAACTTTTTTGGGAACATGTGGCTCTTACCATTACAATATAACATGCAAATCCTGTTCACTTACTTCTTCAGTCTCGCCTAATGAGGATGAGGTAAACGTAAGTTAGTCCTGTAAAGGGAATACTTTTATGATTACAAAGCAGAACATCAGAGGACCGAAACCGGAAAGAACATATCAACCTGTGCAGTTCTAACCATGGGGAGTTTACAGTCTGGAACCTTTCAGGATAAACAAAGTAAATGGACAGACTGAACATACTAAAACACAAGATACTGAGTTAAATTAGATTTGACTCCTAAAATCTATATAAAACAATCAAATCAGAATGAGTTTGCCATACCTCTACAATGAGTCGAACACAAATACAAACACATTTGTCTCTTTCCTCCAAGTTCAGTTCTGAAATTCTCCTGCCTCTGCCTCCCGAGTGCTGGGATTAAAGGCGTATGCCACCATGCCCGGCTACCAACTTCAGTTCTTATGAGACTGCTTCACTCATATTACTCTTCTCTCTTTCACCTTATGTTCATTCTTGCAAAAATCCAGTGATGCCCTCTCATAGGAATTGGCTAAAGATGCAACTCAAGTATCTATATATTTTTTCCTTTTCAGTAAGTTACTGGGCATAACTCTGGGGATATTTGTTTTATTATTATTATTATTATTATTATTATTATTATTATTATTATTATTATTATTAGGTATTTTCCTCATTTACATTTCCATGCTATCCCAAAAGTCCCCCATACCCACCCCCCCAACCTCCTACCCACCCACTCCCCCTTTTTGGCCCTGGCATTCCCCTGTACTGGGGCATATAAAGTTTGCAAGTCCAAAGGGCCTCTCTTTCCAGTGATGGCTGACTAGGCCATCTTTTGATACATATGCAGCTAGAGACAAGAGCTCCGTGGTACTGGTTAGTTCATATTGTTGTTCCACCTATAGGGTTGCAGTTCCCTTTAGCTCCTTGGGTAATTTCTCTAGCTCCTCCATTGGGGGCCGTGTGACCCATCCAATAGCTGACTGTGAGCATCCACTTCTGTGTTTGCTAGGCCCTGGCATAGTCTCAAAGAGACAGCTATATCTGGGTCCATTCAGCGAAATCTTGCTAGTGTATGCAATGGTGTCAGCGTTTGGAAGCTGATTATGGGATGGATCCCTGGATATGGCAATCACTAGATGGTCCATCCTTTCTTCACAGTTCCAAATTTTGTTTCTGTAACTCCTTCCATGGTTGTTTTGTTCCCATTTCTAGGAAGGGGCAAAGTGTCCACACTTTGGTCTTTGTTCTTCTTGAGTTTCATGCGTTTAGCAAATTGTATCTTATATCTTGGGTATCCTAAGTTTCTGGGCTAATATCCATTTATCAGTGAGTACATATTGTGCGAGTTCATTTGTGATTGGGTTACCTCACTCAAGATGATGCCCTCCAGGTCCATCCATTTGGCTAGGAATTTCATAAATTCATTCTTTTTAATATCTGAGTAGTACTCCATTGTGTAAATGTACCACATTTTCTGTATACATTCTTCTGTTGTGGGGCATCTGTGTTCTTTCCAGCTTCTGGCTATTATAAATAAGGCTGCTATGAACATAGTGGAGCATGTGTCCTTCTTACCTTTTGGGACATCGTCTGGATATATGCCCAGGAGAGGTATTGCGGGATCCTCCGGTAGTACTATGTCCAATTTTCTGAGGAACCGCCAGACTGATTTCCAGAGTGGTTGTACAAGCTTGCAATCCCACCAACAATGGAGGAGTGTTCCTCTTTCTCCACATCCTTGCCAGCATCTGCTGTCACCTGCATTTTTGATCTTAGCCATTCTGACTGGTGTGAGGTGGAATCTCAGGGTTGTTTTGATTTGCATTTCCCTGATGATTAAGGCTGTTGAACATTTTTTCAGGTGCTTCTCAGCCATTCGGTATTCCTCAGGTGAGAATTCTTTGTTCAGCTCTGAGCCCCATTTTTTAATGTGGTTATTCGATTTTCTGGAGCCCACCTTCTTGAGTTCTTTATATATATTAGATATTAGTCCCCTATCCGATTTGGGATAGGTAAAGATGCTTTCCCAATCTGTTGGTGGTCTTTTTGTCTTATTGATGGCATCTTTTGCCTTGCAGAAGCTTTGCAATTTTATGAGGTCCCATTTATCAATTCTCGATCTTACAGCACAAGCCATTGCTGTTCTATTCATGAATTTTTCCTCTGGGGATATTTGTAATTCGATGTTAATTTGGTTCTCCTTGGAGGCGTTGTGAATGAGGAATGAGTCAGCACTCAGGTGATTTCCTGTAAACCTTTTTTCCACCATAACTTGTAAAATTAAGGCTAGAGCCAGTGATTAGGCAGAAAAAATGGAAAGTGGAGCAGCTGAAAGTTGAGAGAGAAGAAGGAGGACAGGGAGAGAAAGAGGACCATGGAGGTGGAAGAAAAGCAGAGCAGGAGCACATGACCTGGAGAAACCGCAAGTTCTAAGGGGGTCTCATAGATGAGGAAGATGGTAGTTCCGTGGTAGATCTGCCCAATTTAGGTGCACAGCTTGTATTCATAATAGTTGAGTTGTGGTTTCATTGCCAGGGCATATTTGGGTTAAAGAACAACAGTAAGTAGTCAAGATTTGAAAAGAGATATCACATATTGAAACTCTTACTTGAAATACTAAGGTTATTTGACTAATAAAGAGTCATATTATATTGGCTTAGAATAACGTTTATTTATCTTTTATATATTGGAGACAATTAAGTCATTTTTGAGGATATCATGCATGAGTATCTCGAATTTATATTATTTTTCACTTCTCTTGCCTAGGTTCTATCTCTTCTCTCTTTCCTCACTTTCTTTTATATTTCTGATATCTTCTATGATTATTATTGTTAGTATATGTATTTAGGGCTGACTACTTAGAATGGTATGAATTTTCAGGAGGCTCATGAATGGAGTAAATTGATTCTCACTTAGTTAATATCCACTGATATCCTATAGCTTTTTACCTTTATGTTGAAGTCTTCTGAAAACTTTATATACATCAACATGTTGATTGGCACAGTCATTATTCAGGTCTTGTTTAGACAGTCATGTTGCAGATGTTTGGTAAGTACATTTTCTCTGTCATGTTTAGGATATCCTATTTTAAACAGAGTGTCCACAATGTTTCCCAAGCCCTAGGTGTGGTGGTTTCATTATATATGAACTGTTCGAAGCAGGACATCCCATGGTTATAATTCTTTACTTTTTGACCATATTTAGATCTCTGTAATAGCTTGTACCTGCTGAAAAAAAGTTTTCTTTAATGAGAAGTAAACGTTACACTTACCTCTGATTATAAGGATAAATGTGGAAAATACATTTAGAATCCATACTGATTTAGGAATAGTAGGAGTTTCTTCTTGAGACTCCATGAATACTCAGGCCATTGGTGGTTGACTCAATTTACAATAGAGACAAATTTTCCCCTATTGAGAATTCTACAAGTCGAGCTGGACATGGTGGCACATGCCTTTAATCCCACCACTCAGGAGGCAGTGGCAGATGGATTTCTGACTTCGAGGCCAGCCTGATCTACAAAATGAGTTCCAGGACAGCCAAGGCTACACAGAGAAACCCTGTCTCAAAAAACCAAAAGAAAACAAAAACAAAAACAAAACACAGATAGGTCTACAAGTCAAATTACAGAACTCTTGTTTTGTTTTGTTTTGTTTTGTTTCTTGTTTTCTGAAGATGTAAGTGACACTATTTTACCACTCAAGGTCTGTTTGTAGGCTTGGTATCTCTGTGGAATCCAGATTTAGTAATGGGGTAAGATTACTTATTATGTTTTCCCTTTGTTTGATTATGTAATGCCTACCACATATTAATTATGGCTATATGCTTTAAAAACCATTAAGCATATGCTAAAGAATTGTTTTCTGACTGAATATTTACATCTGGGGCTGGTGAGATGCTCAGTTTTAAGAGGACATACTGCTTATCTGGAGATCCAAAGTTCAATTGCCAGAATGCATAGCACAATGCTATGCACATGTAATTACAGACCCAGTGGACATGGCAGCTCTGGAATGCTTGAACTTATGTACATACAATCCCCCCTTATACACAGACATATTGCATAATTAAAATGTAATAATATAGTATAAAAGAATCATTGTCTATATTCACTAGCATATAGGCAAGCACTTGACTTAAGTGTTAAGTATGAGCTTAGAATTCTCAAAACAATTATTACCTTTTGCTAATGCAATTTAAATTAAGTGTTAGCAAATTTTCTTAAGTGTTATAATGGTTCTGATTATCTTGCTTGTCTTCCTGCTCCTACCCATTTGGAAAAAGCTTGGCTGGGGTACAAGTTCTATGTTTAAACATTACCTATTTGCATACATCTCCAATGAAGCCTTTCTGCTAAAGTGAATCAGAAGGTACTGCACAGGCCTCAGGTCAGATGAAGTTTTCCATCTGTTCTTTCTCTGTTGATCTAAAAACAGTTGTTCCCAACATCTACATGAAAGGATACTGAGAGCACTATCTGGGAGCACTGAGACCGGGCACTGAGTTAGTGTGGGTTGTCTGGTGGCTTTTAAGTTTCTCTGCAAGTGTGAAGATGCCAGCAGAATTGTCTTTCAGAATAATAACTAGAAACTGTGGTGACAGGCATTGTTCTTTAATCTTCATTTTTCCAGGGACTCAACAAATATGACTGCTTAAAGTGAAATTCAATGTATTCTTCCAGAAATTGTTCTTTCTGATCACTAGAATAATGGTGAAAGGACACATCTGTTGAAGTGAGTTTGTAATGATAACAGCAAAATTTGTTTCATAAAGTACTGAGAATGCACATCATACTGGAGACTTGTAATTATATTATTCAGGGACTCTCCAAGTCAAAAATAGTTCAGGACAAGGGCTCCTTAACCTACTTTCTTGTTCTTTTCCTGCCACAGTACAAGCTGTGGAATCAATCTGTCAAATAAGTGTTTTATGTTTTCTAGGCTTGGTTTACTGACTATTATATAAACGATCAGGGCAGAGGTTTGTTTCAAGCATTGGCTGATTTAAAATCATTGGTTGGTCTTTTAAAGTTTATCCAGTAGGGGCTAGGGATATAGTTCAGTGGCTAAAATGCTTGGAATCTAATCATGAGGACTTGAGTTCAAATCCCAGCACTCAGATAAAAATGGAGCACAGTGATTCTAAACAACTAAAATCACAGCACTAAAAGAGAAGACGGGGGTACCTAAGTCTTGCTTCTTAGAAAGAATAAACAGATTAACAAGTTCTGTCCACATCATTGAGACACCCTGTTTAAGAAAGATAATACAGTTTTATAATTCTGTTAAAGTATACATTCACAGAGAACACTTTTGTTAAAAGAGGTTGCAGATTTTCCAAACCATACCAATTTTCTTGACAAAGGAAGTTCACTAGCAGGTGATGATGAGAGATGTTTCTCATTTGCTAAATAAGGAATACAAAAATTTAAAATTTGAGTTACATTCAAATTTGTAGTACATACTCCATATATGATTTCTAATTAAATATTGTCAATGTATCTGTTTTGTTGAAATTCACTTCAGTTGACAATACATGCTGTCTGAAAAGCACTAGGGAAAAATGAACTAAGAGTGGACTAGAAGGCAAATCTAGTCTAAGCAATGATTTATTTTTTTTAATTAGGTATTTTCCTCATTTACATTTCCAATGCGATCCCAAGAGTCCCCCATACCCTCCCCCCAATCCCCTACCCACCCACTCCCACTTTTTGGCCCTGGCGTTCCCCTGTACTGGGGCATATAAAGTTAAGCAATGATTTCTATCATGCAAAGGTGTCACTTGCAGTTTTACACTCTACCTGCCTTTGCTCTGGGAAGTGAGCCATCCTACGAGCCCCCACCCAACTTCCCTTGAATCTATGTACTAAAGACAGGTTGTTTCTTTACAACTTGGCTTCTTGGCACAGTTGCTTGGCAGTTATCTCCTACCTGGAAAAGTTTGCACTTACAAACCTCTTATCTCCATCTCTACCTGCCCTAAAGGTCAATTGCTAAACTCCCCCAACACTCAATAAGCAGCCTGTGGCCACTCTGTTTCCAGATCTTACATGACTACCCAGTTCTCCTCTCCAAAGCATAGGGAACTCCCTGTTCTTTCTTACATTTCTCTGCCTGTGTCTAAGAACTCCAAAATACTGCCTGTCTCTGACACCCTGCAATTGGCCCATGACTTTCTTTACTGACTGATCAAGAACCAATTTGGGAACAGGACCTGAGCATCAGAACTGCTCCCTACATAGAGGAATTTTAATTCAACAACATGGCTGGCTGTTCTGGACAAGGATTACATTCAAAGACATTCTAGGTGTGTGTGATACAGACATGCCTTTAATCATAGCATGAGAGAGAGAGAGAGAGAGAGAGAGAGAGAGAGAGAGAAGAGAGAGACAGAGAGACAGAGAGACAGACAGAGAGACAGAGAGACAGACAGAGACACAGAGACACAGAGAGGCAGAGACTGATCAAAAGGGAAAGCAGCTTTGCTGGAACTATTTAACAGAGGCAGGCTGTAGGTGAATGTGGAGAGCCTTGCTGCTGCAAGCAATCGCCATTATAAGATGGCACTGGCCTCCGCTGTGCCTAACTAGTAAACAAGCCCTGTACGCAGGTGCGAGAGTGAACTTACTCCTAGTCACTCCCATTCTCGGGGCGTAATAGTGGGGTGATGGGTGAGCAACAAATCAGGAGCTGTCATGCCATATCAGGTGCTAAAATGTCATGCTGCGGGCTATATAAGCAGCGCCAGGTTCGGGGTCTTCCTGAGAAGTAAGCAATAAAGCTTTTGCTGCAAAAGATTCCGGTTTGTTGCATCTTTCTTGCCGGTCGAGTGGGATGCAATAGGTGAAGACAGAATGAACCAGAGAATAAGATGGAAGTCAGAATATTATTGCAGATTGCTAGAATTAGTTGGAGATCAAGCAGAGAAATTCAGTTAGAAGACAAGATTTGAACCAGTCAACTTTGAGAGGAGTTTGGAACCAGCAAGCCAGAATTCAGAAAGAGATAGAAATGGTGAGCTTATATAGCACCAAGCCTCTGAGGTAACAGTTACATCAGGGAAATATAGGCCATGCTTACTCTCTCACAGCCTAGTATAGCTATGAATCCCTCTCTCAAGCTAAAAGACTACAAGCACCAAATAAAGAAGAGTCTGATATGATTGTGTATGTTTCTCCACATAGACTCTGTAATATGTTTATCTATACCCTGGAGATATAATTGAAGTATCTCTTGTGTTTTATCTCTAATTTTGCATTGGAATAATGGTAAAAGGTTAAATTTAGTTGTGAAAATTAAAGAGTGACAAATGACATAAATAATTAGTGAATGGAAATAGGCAACCTCTGGAAATAGGGGGTTGGGAAGACCCTCCAAAACGCACCAGAGATCTGGGATGTGAGAGATTACCAGGACTCATAGGGAGGGACCTTAGACAAAATGCCTGACAGTAGAGAGAGGGAACTTATAGAACCCACCTCCAGCAAGAAGACAGGGCATCAAGTGAGGGCTGGGGTTGCTATCTCACAATCACACCTCTGACCCATAATTGTTCCTGTCTGAAAGAATTACAGGGATGGGAATGGAGAGGAGCATGAGGAAAAGAAGGTCCAACAACAAGTCCAAAGTCAGATCCAGCTCAGTGGGAGGTATCAAGGTCTGATACTATTACTGAGCCTATGGAGCACTCACAAAAGGAGATCTATCATGCCTGCCCTCCAAAAGACTCAACAAGCAACTGAAAGAATCAGATACAGATATTTGCACCCAACCAATGGACAGAAGCAGCTGACCCCTGTTGTTGAATTAGGGAAAGACTGGAAGAAACTGTGGAGAAGGGTGACCCTGTAGGAGGACCAGCAGTCTTAATTAATCTGGACCCCTGAGATCTCTCAAACACGGGATTACCAGGCAGACAGCATCACTACCTGATAAGAAGCCCCCAACACTTATACAGTATAGGTCTTCAAGGTCTGTGTTCATTCAGAGATGATGCACCTAACCCTCAAGAGACTAGAGGCCCCAAGGAGTTTAGAGGTCAGGTGGGGAGGGGGTTGGGGCATCCACCTGGATACAGGGTAGGGTGGGGAGGAGGAGTGGGATGTGGAGCAATCGGAGGGTGGATGTGGGGGTGGGGCAGAGAATAGAATATGTAATGTAAAAAATGAATATGCAATAATATAAAACTAATTATTAGTTAAAATATTAGTAACTATGGTTAACAAAAGAGGTCAGAAGTGACAGAGTACAATTCATGATGAATTGTCAAAAAATAATGTATCTTTTTAAAACTTAAATATATTTTATGGTCATATTTAATTGAAGCTTAGGTAAAATGACACTAATACATGATCAGTGATTTTGCATGCTTTCGAGTTATTTTCTGAACTTTTACCATGGTGATTAATGTCAAAATTTGGGCAGTAATACATAATATGTGCATAGATATGGTATATATTTAGATACATTTTAATTAAAGATTTTCTTGCAATATGGTATTAAATTCAATAGAAAAATGATTGTAACAACTTGAATACATTAGTTTTTTTATTTTTTTATTTTTTGTAAAAAAGAGTTTGGTATGAAGGAGGAATAAGGAAAGTGTCGTCACATGTAGGCTATTAACATCACAGTATGCTGCCCATTATACCATTGAGAAATCTAAATAAAGAAGAAAATTGCTTCTGTAAATTGGATGTTGTAAGCACACACAGACTGTATAATTAATAGAAAGAAGGAACTTTTTTATATTTTGTTATAATGAAAATAATTATTCTTTTTCATAGAAATATTGATTGAAAACTAAGTTAAATGTATCTTTTTATAGAAAGGTAGTTCTAATATTTGGAATTAATTGAAAGCATTTTTGAAATTGCATATAATATAAATACGCATATAGATTATATTAGTTTAAAAGCTAAAAAGTTATTTGCTTTATTTACAGTGTCATATTCTGTTTTTTTTTTTTTTTTTTTTTTTTTTGGTTTGTTTGTTTTTCAAACGCTGCTCTCCCTCCTAGTCCCACCCTTACTGAGTCCTTTCCCTGACCCCCCACCCCATCCCGTTCTCCTCTAAGAATGAGGGCCTCTGCGTGTCTCCTCATCTTGCACATAAAGTCTCTGCCATAATAGGCACATCCTCTCCCACTGAGGCCAGACAAGGCAGCCATGAAGATTGAGCTGCCTGTCTGCCACGTATGTGCCTGGGGGCCTCTTTCCAGCACTTGAATGTACGTTGGTTGATGGCTCAGATTCTAAGAGCTCTCAAGGGTCCAGTTTTGTTGACTTTGTTGGTCTTCGTTTGGGGTTCTCATCTACATGTGGCCCTTCAATCCCTCCTCCAACTCTTCCATAGGTGCCACTGCCTTCTGTCTAAAGTTTGGCTGTGGGTATCTGCTTCTGTTTCCATCCATTGCTAGCTATAACCATGTGGAAGACAGTTATTTTAGACCCCTGTCTGCAAGCATAATGGAGTACCATGTATAATGTCAGGGATTGGTGTTTGCTCATGGGATGGGCCCATGAGCCCATGGGATGGTTTGTTTTGTGTTGGGCTGGTTAATGGTTGGTCTTTCCTTCAGTCTCTGTACCATCCCTGCATTATTATTATTATTTTTTTAGACAGGACAAATTTGGAGTTGGAAGTTTGGTCCATGGTTTGTGTCCCTATCCTTTCACTGGGCATCCTACCTGTCCGGAGGAGGTGGCCTCTACAGGGTGCATGCCCACAATGTCAGTCACCCACACTGACTGCTGGGAGTCTGCCCTATCCCAGGTTTGTAGGACATTCTATAGATACTCCCCTTCCTTCCATCCCCTGGGAGCTGCAGATATCCATCCATTCCTTATCCTTGCCCAATGGGCTTCACTACTTTGTCTCCTCTTACCTGATCCTGCCTCCCCATTGCTCTCCTCTTCCTCGCTCCCTCCCTCCCTCCCTCCCTCCCTCCCTCCCTCCCTCCCTCTACCTCCTAAGACTATTTGTTTCCTCATCTAAATGTGATTCAAGCATCCTTCCTAGCGGCTTCCTTCATATCTAACTTCTTTGGGTCTGTGAATTGTATCCTGGTTATTCTACTTTATGGCAAATATCTACTTATCAGTAAGTACATATAATGCCTGTCCTTTTGGGTATGGACTACCTTAGTCAGGATGATATTTTCTAGTTCCATCCATTTTACTCCAGAATTCATGATGGTATCCTTTGTAAGAGCTGAATAGTATTCTCCTGTGAAAAGGAAACACATTTTCTGTATCCAATCTTCAGCTGAGGGAAACCTGCATTGTTTTGAGCTTTTGGCTCTTATAGATAAGGCTGCTATGAACATGGAGCAAGTTTTGTAGTATGGTGAGACATCTTTTGGTTATATGCCCAGGGGAGGTATAGCTGAGTCTTCAGGTATACTATTTCCAACTTTCTGAGAAACTACCTGTTTTATTTACAAAGTGGTTGTACAAGTTTGCAATCCCAACAGCAATGGAGGAGTGTTCTGTTGCACATCCTCACCATCATGTGTTGTCTCTTAAGTTGTTTTTTTTTTTTTTTTTTTTTTTATCTTAGCCATTCTGATTGGTATTAGGTGGGATTGCAGGGTTATTTTGATTTGTATTTTCCTGATGACTAAAGATGTTTAGTATTTCTTTAAGAGCCTCTCAAACATACAAGGTTGCTCTGTTGAGAATTCTCTGTTTAGGTCTGTGCCCCATATTTTAATTATATTTGTATTTTTTTAGGGTTAACTTCTTGAATTCTTTGGATATTATCCTTCTGTAGGAATAATGAAGATATTTTCCCAATCTGTAGGCTGCAGTTTTGTCCCCTTGACAGTGACCTTTGCCTTAAAGAAGCTTTTCCATTTCATGAGGTCCCATTTATCAATTTTTATCTTAGGGCCTGGTCCACTGGTGTTCTGTTCAGGAAAGTTGA